>NW_017306506.1:14015-40208 GCF_000935625.1 Nanorana parkeri | reverse complement strand
TTTTTTACATTTTTATTTATTTCACTTTATTTTTTTTACATATTTTTTACTTCTTATTAATGTAACTATTTTTTTAAACTTTTTTAATCTTAGTTTATTTTATTTTTTTAAACTTTTATTTTTTTTACTTCATTGCTGGGACCAATAGCCAGCCTGCTATTGGATATTTCAAATTGCAATAGCCAATAACAGGCTGGCTACAGCACCCACCCACTGCCTGCTGTCAATCAGCAGAGGAGGGACCTGAAGTTTTCTATCAGGTCCACCTCTGTTGATTGACAGCTGGCAGTGGGTGGGTGCAATAGCCAGCCTGTTATTGGCTACTGCAATTTAAAAGAGCCAATAGCAGGCTGGCTATTGCGGTCAGCTGCTGGAATGAAGACGATCGCAGACACCGCGGAGAGGTGAGTAGACTAGGGGGGGGAAGCTCACAGACTGTCGGAGGGTTCTCCTTACAGGCTGTAATCGGCAATCTGTCCCCACTGACACAGATCACTGCAGCCTGTAGGGAGAAACCGCTGACTCGGGCACAGTTATCTGCTGGGACAGGAATTCCATTTCTCTTGCCTTGCGCTAGCACTGGGACTGCCGCCACTGTTAGTGGGGGGAGGGGCAAGTGATAACCTAGGGGGGCAATTGCCCCCTTTGCCCCCCTGTAGTGACGCCACTGCTAGCAGCCCTGTGGGAGCTGGTGGGACCAAGATTCAGGTGAGTAATACAGATTTCTTTGAACCCCCTACACAAAACAAGGACTGAACCCTTGCAGTGTGGGAATGTTACAAATGTTATAACTCCTGTGGGGACAAATGCCAACAAATGAGTCTTACACCTCTAAGTTTGTTTAGACACCACAATTTGTGTTAAAGTCTGGGATTGACTCAATTGGGCTATCCCTGTTTTCCCTTCTCTTTTTCTTTATTTTAGCTCCTAGACCAAAACAAGCAGTTAACCCTTGCAATGCTGGGGTAGCCCAACTCCAAGGGTTATTTTCCATTTACATGGGGTTCTATTATAAAGTAAATATAATCCCTAAGTGACTTTTAGTCTTGCTGAAGCATTGTGAACCATAAACAGTTGCCTTTTTGTTTAATAAAATACTTGTTTGTACCTTTATTTTATCCTCTGTTGCATCTCGGTCCTTCTTATCTCATGCAGCTACTTTTCAGCTACTTCCTGTCTACATGCACTCTAGTGATGCCTGCATGGAATTTTTTTTAGGGGGGCTGGGTGATGTGTGTTGAAATGGCCACTTTTACTCTACATCAGAAGCCCAAGCGGCAGTGTGATAATGCAGGAGAACATTTTGGAAATAGGGATTGAGCATTGTCACTCTATAACAGGAATTGCCTGAAGAAGGCGATCAGGGATTCTTGCTATTGCAGCCAGATACCCTGTACAAATCAAGGGCTGGCACAGCTACTGTTTCCATGTAACTGCTCATCTGAGTGGCTACATGCAAACAGCCTTTGCTGCAGACAGTTTGCATCCAGGGATTATGGTTCTGGCTGCACATAAACTAGGCCAGTTTGTATGCGTCCATAGTACAGAGTACTGCTGTGTCAAGAGCAGTGGCGTAACAACCGGGGGGGCAGCAGGGGCGCGGGCCCCGGGCGAAAAGAGAAGTGGTGACATTACAGTAGCTATATCTGATCACTGCAATATAGTCACCCCTACTTGCCTGTGTGAATGTAGCCTGCGTAAGCTCCAGGTCACCTTGTTTAAAGCTTACACAAGGCTGAGAATTCTATGGCAACACTGGGCCACTTACCAAGCACCAGCACTGTGAAATGAGAGGAAGGAAAGTGAATCGTATGGATATTTCCGTTATTTCCAGCATCTAAATTGAGTGTTGAGTAATTACATTCTTCTTATGGATTAAAGCAAACTTTTATTTTCACCCGACATTGACAAAGCAAAGGTTTGATTTAACCCCTTTACTACCTCTGTATGCCTTTAAATGACAAAGTGGGGGACGTTTATTTCTGCAGTGCTGTTTATTAATGTCACTGCAGGAATAACCCTTTGGGCAGACAGTGTGCCCATTAATGGCTTTGATGTAAGCCATCTTTGTCCTTACACTAGCCCACACACTAAAGCAATCTGAGGAACAAGCTGCCAGTGTGTTTGTTACATCACCAGCAAGTGGCTAGTGTGTTGGGGTTAACTGAGTGTAAAACGTCAGGGCGGTGGTACCAATGGAATCAAGTTTTATTTTCTTATACACCAATCAGCCATATCATTATAAACACTGAGAAGTGAAGTTATTCACATTGATTATCTTGTTACAATGGCACCTAAAAGTGGCTGGCATATATTAGACAGCAAGTGAACATTTTGTCCCTGAAGTTAATGTGTTGTAAGCAGAAAAAAATGGCCAAGCATAAGAATTTGAGCAACTTTAACAAGGGCCGTATTGTGAAGGCTAGAGGACTGGATCAGAGCAACTCTATAACTGCAGCTCTTGTGGGATGTTCCCAGTCTGCAGTGGTCAGGACCTACCAGAAGTGGTCCAAAGAAGGCAAACCGGTGAGCCGGCGACAAGGTCATGGGCAGCCAAAGCTTATTGATGAACGTGGGGAGTGAAGGCTGGCCTGTATAGCCCAATCCAATAGATGAGCTACTGTAGCCCCAACTGCTGAAAAAGTTAATGCTGGTTCTGCTAGAAAGGTGTTTGAACACACAGTGCATCAGAGTTAGTTGTGTATGGGGGTGCGTAGCCGCAGACCGGTCAAGGTGCTCATGCCGACCTGTGCCCACTGCAAAAAGTGCTTGCAATGGGCATGTGAGCATCAGAACTGGACCTTGGAGCAATGTAAGAAGGTGGTCTGGTCTGATGTATCATGTTTTCTTTTACATCATGTAGGTGGCCAGGTGCGTGTATGCCAATTACCTGGGGAAGAGATGGCACCAGGATGCACTATGAGAAAAAGGCAAGCCGGTGGAGGTAATGTGATGCTTTGGGCAATGTACTGCTGGGAAACCTTGGCTCCTGCCATTCATGTGGATGTTGCTATGACATGTACCACCTACCTAAACATTACGTACCACCTACCTAAACATTGTTGCTGACCAAGTACACCCCTTCACGGAAACTATATTCCCTGATGGTAGTGGCCTTACTCAGCAGGATAATGTGCCATGCCACACTGCAAAAATGGTTCAAGAATGGTTTCAGGAGTTGACTTGGCCTCCAAATTCTTCAGATCTCAATCCAATGGCTGATTGGTGCATATTGAAGATTTGCTGGCATTAATCAATATCTTATCCAAGTTACCTATGCCCATCTAACAGGTTTCTTTACCATGCGCTGTAGCATTCGATATTGTTAACGGTGCCCTCATCTTCTAATGATGTGCCTAATAAGTGCCTTACCTGAGTCGTTTGCTATGGGCAGCACAGACACTTTCATTTCCTTCAGCTTCTTATACTATAGTTCATGTTTTTTTGTGTATTCATTTATATGTGAGCAGCACTGATTGATCAGAACATTCCATATGTGTTATATGCTTACTGACAAAGTCAACCATTGTCGCTATAGAAGCAGAACTTGTGCAGGTGTGCTTATAATGGACTATTATAATACAATTATAATTAAGGTTATATTGTTTTTGTTACATGTGTCCAGCTATTTTGTGACCCCTTTTTTTTTAGAACATGTATTTTTAATCGGATGTATTTTATTTTTAGGAGTGTTCACAAGGTTCAGCTGAGGTGAATACGTTTCCATAAGAAATAATGCAAGCTTAAATGATCAGAATGAAGATAGGCTGTGTCTGAATTCCCTATTAAGCTTTCAATGACCGAAGAGTAGTTTTTACACAAAAGACATTTCTTTGAACATTGAGTGCTCATAATTCTTCTGATGTTAAATAGGGACAGCGTTCCCAAGAGGTATACTGTTTCAAACAGGGACATTGATTCAGAGGATGATGACGTCTTAAACAGGGACTGTGATACTGAGAGGGATGGTATATAAAATAGGGGCAACTAAACTGAGCAAGATGGCTTTTCATATAGGAACATTGATTCAAAGGGAAGCATCTTAAATAGGGATAGTGGTACTAAGAGGGATGTTATCTAAAATAGGTACAATTATACTGATAGAGATGTTTTTTTAAATAGGGATACTGAGAGAGATAGCATCTAAAACAGGAACAGTGATAATTAGGGGGATAGCATCTAAAATAGGGATAGTGATACTAAGAGGGATAGCTCCATAAATGGGGACAATGCTTCAGAGGAAAATAGTCCTTCAAACAGGGACAGTGCTTAGACAAGGGGGTGAGTGTTTCAGAGGTGGATGGCCTTTTAGAGAAAGGACATTAATGAAAAGACAGATGGTGTTTCTAATAATACAGTGTTTCAAAGAGGCATGGTGTTTTTCGACACTGTGGATGCATACTAAAGGATGTTTGGTGTTTTTTTCTTGTTGCATGACAGAACAATAAGGGTGGCCATACCTTAATTTTAACAAGCAATGTGACCTTTTCAAACATTATATGTGAAAGTTGCATTTTATATGGTCTTGTGAGTTTTCAATACATTGTTTAGTCTCTTGCAACCTTTGCCCAAGGGTCCTTTCTTTCACAGGATGCACTGGCTACATAAATCTATTTCTTGAGTCCGATGCAACATTCTTGGTGGGTAATATGCCTACCAATTTGTGCGAGGGGGTACAAATCTTTTGTTACCATGAAAAATTCACCATGGCCATCAGCACACTTAAGCTAGCCATATACGGTTAGAACTTAATTTGAACTAACATAGGAAATTCTGAATAATTGTTCTTTAGAACATTCAGTGATGCCATCACTGAGTCAACTCATTTAATTTAAAAACTCTTACATTTTGTCCAGACCTGCTACTTGAATAGAATCCCAGATGCATTCAAAATGTTTTTTTTTTTTAATGCTTATGAAATCAGAAAAAGAATAATGCGAAGCAAAGTTTATTCAGATGTATAAGTATATTGCATATTTAAAAGTCAATTTATATATGCATTTTTTTTAAATCAGCTCTTGAGGTTGTAGTGGCTATACTACACACACACACACACACACACACACACATACAGCGTCCCTGTAAAAATGGCAAGTTTTTGAGATGTAAAAAGCCAATTCAAGATATATCACTTTTTCTCACCTTTAATGTGACCTACAATCTGTACAATTTAATAAAAAAAAAAAACTCAAATTTGTTAATGGTAAAAAAAAAAAAAAATTTATGTGGCTGCAGAAGTGTACACACCCTCATATAATTAGAGATGTGGCTATGTTCAGAATTAACCAATTACATTCAAACTGATGTTAAATAGGGGTCATTGCACACCTGTCATCCATTAAAGTGACTCTGGTTAAGCCCATATAAAGTTCAGCTATTCTAGTAGGATTTTTCTGGCATTTACTCTTCCAGCAAAAGCCATGGCCTGCAAAGAGCTGAGCCGTGCTGAAAGCCAAAGCTGGCCGAGCGGCCGGCCATTGGCCGGTCGACAGCCTTCAAAGGCATCTCATTGCTGGAAGGTCAGTCATGAGAAGGGTACAAAAACATTTCCAAGGCATGAGATATAGCATGGAACACAGCGAGCGAAGACGGTCATCAACAAGTGGAGAAAATATGGCACAACTGTGACATTAACTGGATGTTTCTCCAAAATGAATGGAAAAAACAAGATCTGGGAGCCTGCCAAGAGGCCTACAGCAACATTAAAGGAGCAGCAGGAATTTCTGGCAAGTATCGGTTGTGTACTACATGTGACAACAATCTCCTGTATTCTTCATATGTCTGGGCTGTAGGGTAGGGTAGAAAGATGGAAGACTTTTCTTACTAAGAAAAACATCCAAGGCCATCTACATTTTGCAATCAAGTCTTACAAAAGCATGTGGGAAAATGTGTTATGGTCTGATGAGACCAAGACTGAACCTTTTGGCCATAATTCCCAAAAGAGTATGTTTGGCACAAAAATAACAATGCGCTTTCCCGAAGGAACACAATACCCACAGTGAAGCATTGTGCTGGTAGCATAATGGTTTGGGGCTGTTTTTCTTTAGCTGGAACTGGGGCTTTAGTCAAGGTGGAAGGGCTTATGAACAGTTCAAAATATCAGTCAGTTTTGGCACAAAACCTTCAGGCCTCTGTTAAAAAGCTAAAGATGAAGAGGAATTTCACCTTTTAGCACAACAACAACAACAACAATTCCCTGCAACAGGCAGTGGTATCTGCTGATAACATTGATAAATTCAAGAAACTAAAGGGATATGGGAAGTGTTAGAGCAAGATAAATACACGCACACACACGCACGCACACACCCACACTCACATACATAGGTTGAACTGGATGAACATTGGTCTTTATTCAACCTTACATACTATGTTACTTTGTTCCTATGTAAAGCATACCTTCAAATCATCAGAAGAAATTCTAAGTTTTGGAATGGCCCAGCCAGAGCCTAGACCTGAATCCAATTGAAAATCTGTGGAGTGACCTGAAGAGGGCTGTGCACAGGAGATGCCCTCACAATCTGACAGATGTGGAATGCTTTTGCAAAGAAGAGTGGGCAATGATTTGCAAGGCAAGATGTGCCATACTCATAGGCTCCTCCCCCAAAATACTAAATGCTGTCATAAAGATAAAAGTTTAACAAGGTATTAGTTTAAGGGTGTGGATATTAATGCAACCACGTTATTGTAAATTTATATTTCTATTCCCCCCCCTTTAAAGATTTTAGTTTGTTTTTAATTGAATTGCACAGATTATAGGTCACATTAAAGGTGGAAAAAATCTAAAGTGATTTGTCTTGGTTTTATTTATTTTTTACATCGCAAATCCCTGGCATTTACAGAGGTCCGTAGGTTTCTATATCCACTGTATATGTGTATAGATACAGTGGTGTATTTAGGTTTGGGGCTGCCCTAGGCAAGACAAAACTCGGACGCCCCCCCCCCCCCCCTCAGAGACCCCCTGACACCCTGCAGTCTGCTGGATCTCAGGGGGGTTGTGCAGGATCTGTGCTGGGCTTTGCAGACTGCGGAGCCCCCTACGGATCCTGCAGAGCCCACCAAAGAGTATTGCACAGCACACCTGAGACTCTTTGGTGGGCTGTGCAGAATCTATGCTGGGCTCTGCCAGCACAGTCCTCTTACCTTGCACGGCAACACGGAACACGGCCTCCTCATCCTTGGCGCCCGACACGGCCTCCTTGTCATCTTCGCCGCCCGACTGGAGCTCTGTCTTCGCCCCCCGCCTCTTCCGTCTCAGGGGCCACTCGACAAATTTTTTTCTCTCTTGGGGGCTGCCTGCCATTTCATACTTTAAAATAAAATATAACTATATCCGGTTTGATACTACAGACACTAATATACACTCACAATAGGGTCCTATGCATATCTGTAGGTTTAGGTGCGATTAGGGATTTCTGCATCAGAAACTTGCGTTTTACTGCATCAGGAATCCCTAATCTGGCGTTTACAAGTGGCAGCTGTCACCTAAGTTAATGATCAGGTCACAGCAGCTCCATGTAAACGCCTGCACACCTCATGTAATGGAATGTGATATGATTACATGCGGTTAGAAAACACTCTCCCTGAATGCACAATCATTGCGTCCAGGGCAGGGAGAGTTATTGAATGTAATAATATCCAGTATCATTACATGCGGTGTGCAGGCATTTAAAGGCAACTGCTGTCACCTGATCATTAACTTAGGTGACAGCTGCCACTTGGTGCCGGCGCAGGCTCAGCTACACGGTCCGCATCCTACAGAGATGCAGACCGTGTAGCTGCTCCCGCAAGTCAGGTACGCGGTCCTTGACTGCGTACCTGACTTGTGAGCTGGCTGCGGGCCACAAAGTACCGGCTCGTGGGCCGTGGACCGGTACATTCGCCGCCCTGCAGCAATCTGCCGCCCGAGGCAAACGCCTTGTTTGCCTTGCGGCAGATACGCCCCTGTATAGATATATATATTATAATCTATCTATGCATCTAGTTTTACATACACATTACAGAAACCTCTGTTTGTTTTGTTCTTTCGTACATCGTCATGCCATACATAATCATTTAAACAAACAAATGCTCGTCGTCATAAAAGTTTTAATTGTGTATGCATCTATTGTTAGCACATGTGCATTACAGTAAGTGCCTGGCTGAGGACCACATTAACGGAATTTTGTTTGATAAGAAATTATACAATTTTTTGATTTTTCTCATCAAATGATCATTGATTGTTCCCAATTAGCTATTAAAAAAATGAAACGAATGCTCTGGAAATTAAAATTCTTTTATGAGATTCTACTGGCCAGATTTAGGGCTCATGTACAGGAATGCTTAGAGCTCTGTCAAGCTCCCTTTACTCCAGATTTTGTTTGAGGTGAGGTAAGGAGACAGGAGTTTTCTCTGACATTGCCTATAAAGCTTATTAACCCTGTGGGCAGCATGGCCACTGTGTCTATGGGTGCTACTGGAGATTGATGGAGATTGAATAAATTAAATAATAATATTTAGATGATTAAATATATTAATGCATTGTTAAATTAATGAATACTAAATAAATTAATTCATTAATGGCATCCATGGCACTAGTATTGGTGTTATGTGCTCTGTGTATAGTACAACCCCAGAAATCTAACTTCTTGATGGTATGATTAGTACTCTTTGACCATAAGTCTGCATAGAGTGCAAGTAAAAATTTGAGACACCCCAAGTTCTATGTTTAGGACTTGTTTTAAAAGGAAACATTGCACATTTGTAAAACATAGCAATATGCTTTACAAATGTACATTGCACTCTGCCTGCTTTGAAACTCTGAAACATGTGGATCGCCATTCAAAGAAATATAAAAAAAAAATGTGAGGAGGCCTGGTCCCATGACCTGTCAAAATTGTGTAACCGACTTCTCCACCAATCATAGAGTTCCTTAATGAGCGTTAATTAGAGAGAATTCTGTGGGGCATTGCATGGTATACATTTTACAAATGCAGGCCATGTTGTGGAGCAATACAGCGGTGTCCAGCAGAGAGAAGATAGCAATATCTATCCTCTCTCCATTTTAATATGGCCCCTTTGACTTCTGTTTATAGCATTCAACCTTCCCAATTAGCAATCTGTTTGAGGAAGTCAAACAGACTGCAATGACATTTTATAAAACCCTTTAAAGCGGACCTTCCAAGGACCTTTAAAAAGCCATATATAAATGAAACATTAAACCTAAATTTAAAAAAAAAATTCAGCCCGGCCTCTGACGCTTCCAGGAGTCATGGGTGATGTCACTGTGCCTTTCGGCAGAGCGGAAAGCTAAAACTCCCACGAAAATGCACTCCAGCTCATTGCAAGACTGCATTCTTATGGGATTACAGGCCCCCAACTCTGCCAGAAGGAACAGTGACATCACCAATGCCTCCCAATTTACAAAATATCTATTTAAAGCTATTTCTGTTGGGGGAGCATGGAATGTTCGCTTTAAGTGTACATAACTGAACTCAACACATTTTTTATTTCTTAACAAAGGTGAAGTTTTGTGTTAAAAGACTAAGGCCAGTTTTAGTATGTTAGCAAAAAAAATGTTCACTAAAGACTCTGCTCATAGTCATGGCACAATTCCCTTGCTTTATTTTAGTTTTCTATTCACTTGTGTTCTATATAATGTAACTGTACTGGTTCCAGCGTGACCTGTACATTTATTCTTCTTCATAAACATTGAAGTGCTGAATCTGCATGAATCTAGTCAAAAATGACCTAAAAGCTCACCACAAAACCCTACCAAACCTAGCTCAGCAATTTTGTGGCCACAGGTACAGGGCGCTTCAGAGGGATGATGACCAATGTAAAGATTATTCCATGCGTCTGTGTTGTAATAAGAAATGAAAGCTTAAAACGTTCAATAAATTCTGCACTTGCAAGAGGCAGCCTGTATAAATTACTTGAGTATATACACTGCATTCAGACTTTAGCAAAAGTGGAAAGCAAAACTTTAACTGGGCATGAGTTTTAATGTGCGCCCATTGCCATATGCAATTAAATGGGAAGCTGGATAGAGGAGAACACTATAAAAGTTAGGATGAAGTGAGTTTCAGAAACATTGTAACCCTGGATTTTGTGTACAAAGTTTATCACAGTAGTGGGCCCACCACTGAAAACACTTGCAAATAATGCTTGTACTGTGCTCTGGTTTGGAGCATTGTATAGTAGTATAGTATACTATAGTATATAGCAATCATATAGTATACTATAGTGATCACATGACATTGTATACAAAAAGCCTGAACTGTCATTGTGACCTGCATAGAGAGATACATTTTGACAGAAACAGAGGCAAGCTGTTAGAATGAAAGGCAACCTGTGGAAAAAAATGACTAACGTGTATTTCTACCCTTGTAGCCTTGGAAAAACACATGTTTTAAATATTTGTTATGGTTCTTAATTACATACCCAACCTTTTAAATTGCTGCTTGCACAATACATGCTCTATTCTGAAAGAAAAGTTGTTCTCTGTACTGAGTTTTGCTCTGGAATGCAAGAGGGGTCTGAGCAGGTTGATGTTTCTATATTTAACCTTGTCTGTACCCTGCTGGTAGATATCATTAGCAGTTGTAAACTAGATTTGAACACTGTCTGTCCAAATAAACTGTGTTTTCTCATATTTTACTACAAAAGTGGAAATACACTTTAAAAAAGATTATTATAAGCTGTTAAAGTTTAAAAATCAAAGTCAAATAGGATCACGGGAAAGATGATTAATGAAAAATTATCAGCGATCCTAACAGATTCTCATCAGTTTTTGAAGGTTGGAGACCATGGATTTTGTATGCGAGTCCGCTCTGTTTCTGCTAGTGTCTTCCTAACCTTCATTTTGGACTGCACAGGTGAATCCTCCGCGAACACTCTTTTCTGGCTCTCTGAGCCTTCCTTTGTACCTTGGTTTTGCTCAGGCTTTCTTTTGCCTACTTTTTGTTCCTTCTGCTTCTTTTTACTCTTCTTACTCTTCTTTCCTTCTTTCCCATTTTCTTCTTCCCCTCTCCCTTCCTTCTCCTACCCCTGTTAGTACTTACTTGGTAGGCTGTTTAAGATCCTAGTTCTCAGAGATCCCCCTACCGAATCTTTTTCCCCTTTTACAAAAGTTTATAGGAATGTTTCTTGAAATCACTACAGTGGGCTATTCGCAAGACCATGGTAGCCTTCGACTGAGTTTTAGGGGTCTCAGGGGTGAGGGGGGGGGGTCTCTGCAGATCCCGCCACCTGATGACAACTGTTACTTTATTTACGATATATACTGTGTTTTTTGCACCATGGTCTTTTGGAATACTGTGATCTTTATTATGTATACTACTCACTGCTATGGCTGCTGCGTTATTTGTAAAACTAATAACAATTTTGTAAAAGAAAATGCAATGTTAATTAAGTCATGTGTGATCATGCATGATGTGATAAAAAAATAAAATAAAAATAATTGTCCTTTGTATTCTCTTTTTCATTGGTTTTAATGTTTTTATTCAAAGTAATTTAAAATATGGGAAAAAAATACTAAATTCCAACTTCAAAAACATTGTTGAGAGAGCTCACTATTATGTATATGTACAATTAATATGTGTGTTATGTAGATATTGGGTTTAGAAATCTCACTGCATAAAAAACATTATTTTACACCTTATCTGTTTACAAACAACGGGCACCAGATTACCAGGTCAGTCAAGTACACATTTGGTGGTGTCTGTATCCATCGGTGAACTTGATTATACCTTTATATCACTAATTTGCTTACCTAAAAATCTTTTTTTAAGGAAATATAAGGCATCTGTTCGTTACATTGTTTTAATAAATACCATGCTCCTTTTTATATTATAAACTGACAACAAATGTGAAAGGAATCTTTTTTTTTTTTTTTACTAATCTAGCCTTGCAGTGATGCATGGCAATATTAGACGGAACATAAAACTGGCAATTTTTGCTATTGGCAATCATCCATATTTATAAATATCTAGGCTTTTACCCCTGGGACTTTTAACTTTACTAAAGTAGAATCTGGGTTTTCTTCTTGTACATTCCTGCACCGATTCAGGTACCTGTAAAAATGTCTGTGTTTTGGTGGACCCAATATGAATGAGGTGGTACCAAGTTTTGGTTCTATTAGCAATAGACATACAAATGCTGTAGAGGGAAGCTTATTATGCAATACGTGTTTAAAGTGATATTAAAGTCAAACTATTTTTATGCTAGTTCAAATACTGATTAAATCACCTACAATGGATGCAGCTTCATGATGTTTAAAAGTTTGTTTCCTGCAGAATAAGCTGGTCCCCTGAGCACTGGTCTTGATATCTTGTTTTAGGTTGGTTCCTTACATTGCAGGGTCCTATGGAGTCACTCTTGTGTATGCTAGTAAGCTGTGTGTGTCTCCAGAAACACACAGACACAGCCACAGCAAGACACTCCCTTGCTTCCTGCTCCCCATTTTTCTCTCTTTCCAAGAAAGGAAGTTCAGGGAAGCTGAGCTGAGGTAATTGGAGCCAGCTGCTTGGAAACATGAAGACTGTAAGTGTTTGGGCAGAATTTTAAAGAAAAAAAATGTCAAGAAATGATTTGCTGGGCAATGGATATTTGTCTGATCTGGTTTCATTATTGAAAATAAATGTGAAAGTTTAATACTACCGTAGCCCTATCAACTTTTGTGAGGTGGCTACTAGAAAGTTAGTGATGGCCAGAGCTGTAATCAGTCTGGCTGGATTATAGTTGTCATTTATTTGGTTAATTCCAGGTGTTCTGCCATTGATTGTACCTACCTGGGTGGAGTGTGACTCTAATGTAGTGTGGGACAGCCTGTGAGTGTGTAAGCAGTTTAGCAGCCAATCACTGGAGTTCTCTCAACCAGTGTTGCATGCTGGTTCTGGACCAGCAATGGATTAGTCCAGGTTGGAGTGTTGTCCAGCCTGCCCCCCAGGCTAGGCCTGAGGCCTGGGGGTGGGAATGCTGGAGTGCAGAAAGTCTTTGGAAGTGCTAGGAATCAAGTATGGAGGACTGTGCTGTTGTCAGAGGAGGAGAATCAGGAAAGCTGATGGCTGCTCGAGGTACCCGGAACATAGTGGACCTCAGGAGTAGGTCTGGTGTCTCTCCTGCTGAGGATCTGTGCTCATCCCTGCTCATCTGCTACTCAAATTCCTATCCCTGCACTACAAATGGATCTACATTGCATTGCTAGAAGGGATTGATGATTCTGAATTGCTAAAAGTACTCGCCAAAATACTCGGCATCAGCATCGATATCGATACTAGTATCGGTATCAGTGCATCCCTAATAAATACCTAAATTTGACTAGATTTCAGCTGAATTGAATTTAAAAAAGTACACATTGTGGAAATAGTAAATAGCTGGCCAAAAAAAAAAAAGTTACCTGAGGAATGGTCCTTTCCAGGTTACTGTCAGTTTAGAATAATAGATTTAAGGTGGCCTAAATCCTTGACAAACATTTCACAGAAAAGTCTTTATAGACTTTTCCAAGATTATTTCCATTTCAGTTGGAATTTGGTGAAAATTAGTAAGGAGACTGGCCAAAGCAGTTCTGTCCAGACCAAAGTTTTTCATTAAAAAATAGTGCAAGATCAATTCTGACCTCTTATAGATAGGCCATATAGTTTCTGTTATGAAACAGAACATTACACTATTAGAGAGGAACGGATCCTTTTAAGTCACAAGGGAGCATTAAGATAACATCTGCTGATTCAACTCTTTCTAGCACATCTGTTTACCAGTAACTACTGTGCGGCAGAATAGAAAGAAAATAAAAGCACTTTATTATCAGAAAGTCAAAATGTGGAACTGAAACACTCTAAACTATATATTTTGTTTAAACACTATGCCTTTAATTATCTTTTTTTATGCATAACAGATTTATCTTAAAATTAACAATACTACTTGGAAGTGCCAGAGTTTTTTTAACTCTGTCATCAAAAAAGTATAAAGGCTGCCATTGCTAGCCCTCTTTGGACACAGCTAATTGCCTGGCTGTGTCTGGCTCCGATACATTTGGGCTACAGACTCGGAAGAAGCATACTATAAATGTGTGTCAGAAAAGTGTGAAAATTCCTTTTCGCTTGTTCAAAGTCAGATTCTAAAACTGGCCATCCTGGTAGACTGTCATATGGACGTTTATACGAAAAATATTTGATAATGCCAACAGAGACTTGATGAATGCTGTTCGAAATTGTATTTGATTTTAACATTTGATTTTTGAATGAATAGAGTTTCCAGATGAAAAACACATTCACTGTTAGAATTTCATTCATCGAGAAAAAAATTCCCTCCTGCTCCTTTGATTTTTTTCTTCACGATGGTTATACAATTTATTTGACCTTATTAAATATTAGAGAACATACAATAAAAAAACATTTTTTAGAATTAAATTCTAGTGGTGTAAAGCTAGCATTAGAAAGTATTGGAGCAAAAGAATCAGCATGAAAGCCAGAGAGCTAATCTTTTCAAAGGAGTGGTCAGCAACTATAAAGTGACCAAATCTCTTTAAATCAACACTTACAAGCTAGATTGGTCAGTGAGATTCTACTCACATAATGATATCATTTTGTAGGATGGATTTATCAGTGGTGGTACAGTCTGATTTTAAATTACACCATATGGGGGATTCCATTGCTGGCCTCCTTTTGGGAGTGCTACAAAATACACAATCATTCACAATAGCTTGTTTAGGTGCATTATTGGTCGGCCAAAGATTTATTTGCTGTTTTTAGCTCAAGCCACAAATTCTTTTAAGCTCCCCACACAATTCACAATCTTACTGTACAATCTCTGTACAATCTACTTAGATTTACCCAAACTATATAGTATGAGGACCTACCTAAACAATCCAATCACATTGTATTCAACCAGGCAGACCCTTGCGCTACATAGTTGCTGGTAGATCTTGAGGAGATTGTACAGTCAGATTGTAATGTGTGAGCTTTACTGAGAGCATTCATTCTGAAGAACTAACAGGCTGCTGCATTTTTTGCAATATGCAGTATTTTGAAAAAGCTTACCTGAAAGGACAAGTACACCTTAACAATACCAATAGCAACATAATGATATATCAGAAACCACTGTAAGTGTCAATCTTAGTAAAAACTGAAATTTAGGTACAGCAATGCTTGTAATTACAAAGCATATACTGGAAAGTGCAAAAGTGTGTAGTGGAGAATGACAAGTTGACTGTAAAAAGTGAAGTGCAGTGGAATACGTAATGTAAAGCACATGTACAGTGTTGAGTCAATGAAGTTGACTCAACACTGCAAATAGTCTGTTCATTTTGCAAGGGAATTTCCCTTAGTTTAGTGAGGCAAAGCTCTTCTCACTTCCATCATTCAATCATGTACTGTATGTTGCACAAGCAAAAATGTTTTTTTTAATTTTCCTTGCACATGATTGGGTATTCTTTGCAAGTGAACTTTTACCACATTTGCAAAGCTAAGGGAAAATGCTCTTGCAAAAATAAAAAAAAAACCTTGAAAAGTGAACAGCCTATGTGCCTTTAGTAAATCAGCTCCAGTAAGTGCTATGGAATTGTATGAAGAGTAATGAGGGGAAAGGCTAATGGAATGTCATGGGGGGCAGCAGAGGCGGCTCTCTAATTAGGCAAGTTAGGCCTCGCGCTCACGAGGGCCTCGCGGCCACCTAACTCGCCTCCACTACAGCTCCACCTCACTTGACTCAGCAGAGGGCAGAGGGAGCAGCGATTTCCTCACGGGAAGAATGGGGCTCCGGCAATTCCCATCGCAGCCTCCATACCGCACCGACACCCCCCCTCCCCCCGGATCTGTCACTTGCAGTGTAGTAAGAGAATCCGCACGGCGGGTCCTCCGTCGCGGTTTCTGCAGTAAGGGTAGAAGGCTATTGGGCTTTATGGGAAACAGTGAGGAGATCGGGCTATGAGTAAGGATGAGGAGTTATGAGGGGAGAAAGTTTTGGAGATGCATGTGGAGCAGTAACTCAAGAAAAACATAGAATAGCCTGTAAAACATTAAGGGGGGAGGACTATGCAACTGAATAAGGAGCAGTAAGAGGGTGGGGGCTATGGAGCTGCATGAGGAGCAGTGAAGAAGTAGGCTATGGTAATTCACGGGAACCAAGCTATGGAAATGCATTGGGAGCAGAGGGCTCTGAAGCTGCATATAGAGCAGTAAAGGGCTTTCTTGACAGGATAGAGGAATTATTTGCAGTTGTCAGTGAGGCGAGTGCACATTAAGAAGAAGATATACAGTATGTGGTGACGAAGGTGAGTGGAAGTCAGTTTGAGTTTAACACTGGGGAGTAATACAGAAATAATCATGAGTGGAACATTTAGGAAAGAATTAGAGAGAGTGTTGGAGCATGCACCAAATCTGAATATATGCAAGAATCCTCTAGGAATTTGCAAGAATTATTCTCTCCTTATATTATACTGTATAGGAAGTAGAGAAGGATAAAGAGTTACATAGTTACATAGTATTTGAGGTTGAATAAAGACATTAGTCCATCAAGTCCAACCTATTAGGATCTCATTCTAGGAGTACCTGTACCCCTGTATATTACGGTCCCTTAAGAAATCGTCCAAAAGTTTCTTGAACAATTCCACATTCTTTGCTGAAATCACTAGTTACATTATATAATAAAAGATCATAAAGCTGTGACAGAGTAAAACTTGAAGAATCTTATACATTCAGAACTTTACAACTGGAATGTATCTAATAAGAAAAATTCAAACAAATCCAAAAATTATTAATCTGATACAATCATCTATAACCTCGTCAGATGAAACTATGCTGTTAGCTATTTAACAGCTATGATTAAATAAAAGTGCAAAAGTACAATTACTCTTTGATGACCGCAGTGAACCAGATTATGGCCTAAGGAGGATGAGTTGGTTTTAGCGCAAACCTGTTGTTTTGTACAAAAGCACCACTGTTACTAGAGAGCTTATAGAATACACTCGCAGCACATACAACATCCATTATCATTCGTCCCTCCGTCATGCTGCCTAGAACATTCTTAAACAGGTTTCCACTTCCTGGTACTCGAGACTAACAGCAACCTAACAGCAGGCCTGTTCTTTGTTACATGGAGTGTGCACATTTGCATATCTAGCCAGCATAAAAACTACTTGTATATTAGCGTTAGGAGAGTGCATATGCAGTGAAGTGCTCAGTTCTTCTCACATTTGAAATTGCATTTGAATAATTTTCTTTCTTTAGAATAGGTTTAATGTCTATAATTCACAGCTTAACCCTTTCTCTGCTGGACAATTGTAAAATGATTTACACGCATGTTAAATTTTTTTCTCACACATGTTAAAATGCGCATTTTGGCAATTACTTAAAACCCCCAAAACAGTATTTTCTGAAAGCAGGGGACATGTAGAATTAAAAAAAATGTTAGTTGCAATTTTTTTTTGTCACAAAAGGGGGTTACTAAAGTCAAATAGGCTGTTCACTTTGCAAAAGAGTTTGCACTTTGCAGGAAAAGTTTCCCTTAGCTTTGTGAATGTGGTGAAATTTCACTTTGTAAAGAATACTCAATCTGGGACTCTTTACCTCCTGGGACATATGGCAGTGCATACCATCTGAGGGGAACAATGCCGTTCCAGTGAGATCTACAGCCTAAGGATGAGATTTCCCAGGAAGGCACTGGTGATGTAGCCTTTCCAGGATGCATCTGTAAAGACAGGGCTACATTACTAGTTCCTCACTTATCCAGGAAGTGGAAAAACAGCCATTGCAAGGAAAAGCAAAAAATGTTTTAACTAATGAATGTAAGATGATTTCATATCAGCACGGAAAGCTGCATGCTAATGTGATTTTTAGTGAAAGGGGGTAACGGACAAACTTTAACCATTAATTAAATTGTATGTAAACTATAACTTCTCTTATTTGCTCCTTTTTTTAATCTGTTTTATGTATTTGACAAGTGCAAAAAAAACCCTGTTAATCTTGTCAGAAATTCACAGCTGTCCTATGTCCTCTACACACTAGTTCTTATGTTGGACTACTTAATAATTACGGCCATAGTGGCCATGGAATATAGCAAACGAACAATTGGGTCACAGCACTTTCACATCTGCTTGAGGTAATTGATTTAAATTCTCAGAATAGGAATACATCAAGAGGGATACCTCGTTAGCATTTCATGCTCACAAGCGCTTGGTTAGGAGGGTTTGAGTAGTTTAGCAAAAGACACTGTTGTTTCATGTATAAAAGACCTGCTTTTCACTGTCAGATCATATTGCCTGAAGAAAAGGTTAGCATGCCTTGAAAGTTTGCACTACAATCCATTTAGGCCTTCTTAAAGGGCCCCACCCCACAAACAGAATCCATGAGCATCTTGGCTTGATGCAGTTCAAGATTCAAGGCTATTAAAGTCTTCCATTGTCTTTTTAACTAGTGGTAACCTTGACCTGGAGGGTTTTTTTCATTCTCTATAGGACGGGGTCAGGGGAATTACCATTAAGTAACAGTTTCCGCATTTCTTTCTAGCAAAAGAGATACAGTATGGAGAAGCTGGGTGCAGCCTACTTTATAAATAATGAGCAAATGCATGTTCATTTAACCCAAAAGTTAAGGAAACCTTTTGGTAAATACAGTATGCACAGAGCAGAAGTCCTGAACTTAGTGAAATTCGAAGACTGACGTTGGGCACCTCTGATATATTTCTTTTTCACAAGTGGTGGATGTATTATGTTTGTAGTAGTCACAGCTGGAGTGCATAACCTTTCCAGCACTGACATGCATAGCTTTAATTGGTAAAAAGTACATTTACTTTGATGTTACACTAAATTAAATTATAAAACACCTTATGGAATATACTTAATAAACTGAAAAAGCAATAGAAATACCTTTTAATATGCACATATGTCCAGAGACAGATATACAAGCCACAAATCCTGAATAGGGATCCCTTAAGAATAATAAAAAAGAGGATCTCATTCAGCCCTTGGCTGCTTTTCCTAAATAAAATTGGGTATAATTTTTTTTTAAATTCTTTGAAGCCTAATAAAGGCTTAAACAGCAGTTGTGGTGGAGTCCACTGACCGAAAAGGTCCAGCTGCATCCCCTTAAGTTACACCCTAACATGTGTCATTCCCAATAGCTAATTATTTTAAATTGCATCAATCAATTTAGATTGCATAAATCCTATTGCATTTCCTAAGTTTAAAATACTTAATTGTAAATGAGATAACAATTAATTGTAACATTAATACATACATTTTAGTATTTTAGTATTTTTTAAAGATTATAACCATTTCTAGGGAATAATCCTAAAAATATGGAAACTGTCCCCGAAGTGAGAGGCAGATGGTAAATATCTTAGTGCAGTAACCTGTTGTATATAATCAGCACATACATTACACACCTGTACCTGAAGAAGCAGTGATTAAGGACTGTGAAACACATTGAACTATATTAAGGGTGACCTCTTTCTTTTAATCAACATGGCGATTTTGTATAGAATACACCATTTAGATGGTAGCTGATTCCTTTACAGTGGAAGATAATTTGTAGGGTACCCTTGGCTGTATTTATATATGTTTTTGTATATGAAACAGGCACCATCTGGGTTGCCTCCCTGGACGAGCTCCCAGGCCTTGTAAATATAAAGGTGTTCATGATTAGGATGCATAAGGCCTGAACATGTGATAGAGGGGTTGACATTACCCACCCTGTGTATTACCAACAACTTCCAACATGGAGTTTATCCAGAGTTAGCAGCACTCAGTTGGAGCAATGAAGTGGTGGGAAAGTGCAGTGAAAGAGGGAGTTAGGGATTAAAGTGATATTAAAGCTGCACTAGAAAATAATAGCTAGGATCTGATTGGTTGCTGTGCACAATAGAGTCACTTTTCTATTTTTTATTAAACGAGTACTTAAGTATTGAATTTCATATGAATATTTATTTTAGTAATAAAAGAAGTTATCATTTTGATTACAGTTAATTAAACTAAAGTCACTTAGCTAGGAAGGCACACCAAAGCTATCATGCATTTGGGGAAAAGTCCCCGTAGCTAGAGCTATCGTGAACATTGAGTAGATTTACTCCCATTAACCTTTATCCATCTGTCTTTATCAGTGAGATGAAGGAAAATATTACCTTGCTACAAGACTAAAAATTACTGTTTCAGCTTTAATCTTTAAAAAAAAATGACAGCTAAATAAATGGTTTGCTTAGCACAAGAAGCAAGCAGATGAATTGCCCTGCCTTCTGAACTCATCAGGCTTCTAGATCTATACAGTTAATTATAGTTCAAAAGAATATTTAGAGGGTTAAAAGGGGTAGTCTTGTTCGCTGAATGTTTGTGGTTTTGGCTCTTTCAACTCTTTGGAGATGTGGAAGGCGGGTACAGTGTGACTTGTTCTGTAAAAGTGACTGCAGATGAGAAATGGCCTACATTGCTTCGTCTCCTATACTCCTCTGACAGCTCTCTTTTTCTCTCTCTGCCTTTCTCTTTGCTGATGTACATGTCCTACATTATGAATCAGCACTGGCAGTACATATCGACAGCATCACACAATGTACCCTGCCTGTTCGAAAAAAAAGTCACCACCTGAATTTAGCTAAGTCATTTAGCTGAGGTCAGCTGTCTACCTGAATATACTGAATGACCAGGTTTTTCAATCAATGGACTTTTTCTTCCCTGATGGCACATTGGCCATATTCGAAGATGACAATGTCAGGATTAATCGGGCTCAAATTGTGAAAGAGTGGTTCAGGGAGCATGGTACATCATTTTCACACATGGATTGGCCACCACAGAGTCCTGACCTTAACCCCATTGAGAATCTTTGGGATGTGCTGCAAAAGACTTTATGCAGAGGTCCGCCTCTCCCATCATCACTTCAATATCTTGGTGAAAATTATTGCAATTCTGGAAGGAAATAAATGTGCTGACATTGCACAAACTTATCCAAACGATGGCACGGCAAATGCATGCCGTAATCAAAGCTAAAGGCGGTCCAACAAAATATTAGAGTATGTAACTTTTTTTGGGTAGGCAGTGTGTATTCCAGTATCAATTTTGCTTGAAATAAATCCAGTCTAGGTCGACCTCACACAGTTGTTTATATCTTAATAGGCCAGTCTAGTAATTCTGGTACAATTAGGGCTCATTTACACTAGCCCACATGCTAAAATGCTGATTTTTTAGCATCTAGGCTAGTGTGCTGAGTGGTATGGCAGGCAGGTGGTATGATGTGATATGCTGTTACAGCGCATCACACGCTTACTTTTTTAAAACTTTATTTGGTGTTAACAAAGCATACACTCCATTCAGGTCTCCGCACAGCAGTGTGATGTGTTGCACTGCGGTGACCTGTAGTGTCTTCCAGTGCACAGAGAAAAAATGTAGCATGTATGCATTTTTTCACACAACATACGCGCACATCATTCCCGTATTGTGGTTTGACTAGGACACATAGAAAACAACAGCAGTTGTTCTTTCTCTACCTCTCTGTGAGTGTTAACAAGGTTCATAGTGTTTGGAGAATGGTCAGATTTATAAAGCCCATCTTGCAGTTAACATCTATTAAAAACACACTAGGGATTTTACTTATAAAATACATAAAATACATTTTTATCAGTGATTATATTTTTGGTGCAATATTTTAGTGGCCGAAATAACACTTTTTTGGAAACTTGTGAAAGGAAGCAAAATAAAATCCGGTATTGAATATCAAAATAATTTTGTATTAAAAAAATGAAAAACGATTATTATACCTCTTGATTAGGGCTGGACAAATCTGAGTTCAATTTAGCTAAAAGTGACCACTGACCTCAAATCAGCCACAAAATAAAATTAAAGTAAAAAAAGCCCCCACAAATAAGAACAAAGGTGTTGATTGGCCAAAGATAACAATCAGAAGTACAATTTCCTAAATTACCCTAATCTTTCCCTATGGAGTTTCTCAGCTTTCCCTATCCTTTCCCTATAGCAGCTTCCAATACACTGGCACTTTTACTGCCTTGTGCCCCCCTTTATTATGTGGGTGCTGGCTTATCTAAAAGTTCCTTATTGGCCATTCTAAACCTGTTGGCCATAGTTCAAAGACCATGCAGTCCATAATGGTTTAAACATTTTTTTTCCCCATGCCAATCTGCACATAAATTGACTGTGACCATGGATCTTGAACTTGCAGGAGCTGCACGGTTAATGCAAACCTCATCCCTACTCGTGATTATTTGTACATCATTTTCCAGTTTTTGGGGGCAAAGTGGTAAATACCAGACATGCCAAACTGCCATTCCGTGCTTGACCTGAGGTATTTTAAAATCTTTCCTGTCTGAAGACCAGATATAGTTTTCAGTTCCCTAACCTCCATTATGAACATATTACAAATGTGAAATTAGGTTTATACCACTTCTTAAAATAAAAGCAAGTGCTTCCAATGGAAACTTAAATGTCATCTGCTCCAGGTTTCCAGGTGGTCAGTCATCTTTCCAGATGTTTCAAACTACAAAGGTTGTGGTGTCCATTTTCCTTTGCCCACCGTTGTGTTTATTTATCCAGAGGGCTCATCGAAAGAAATTTTTTTGAAAATTATTACCAAAACACATCAACTATTTCTCTGTTCAAACGGAAAATATATTTATACCCTCATAAAAAAATCCCTAACTGAGTGCATGGGAACAGGTATTTTGGAAACAGTGTGTTTTTATATTGTGATGTAAAGTTGCAAAGGCCAGAATTCATTTTAACTAGCTGTTCGGGGACAGGTTGCCAAGACCAACACCTAATCATACCAACTTCAGCAACCTATCACATCACAAAATTAACTTTAAGAAAAGCGTATTTGTGGCCCCTTTGGGTTACGTGAGCCTTCTACCATGAGCTGGAGAACGGTAATTCAATTTAATTATTATATTGTCACATAGAAGGCTCAGAAATTCATTTTAGAGGAAGAATAAAATTGGATAAGTGAAATAAATTTCAAGGGACACCTTTTCCCCTCTGCTCCTTTAACCACAACTGCCAGCCAAACATGAAACTATAGTTTATTTAATACTTGTTCTAACTGACATTGATGTGAGATTTAGGTAATGACCCAAGACGATTCTTTATTTTCCCCAAGTTATTCTTCAGTTCAGATTTACTGTTTGTATAGTGTGAGGGGGAGGGAAGATGTTGGAAGGATCGAAGAAGTCTCAATTAGGGCATATTACTCAAAATGATTAAAACCACTGCCAGGGATTCCCATACAAGACGTCATATGCTACCATTTTCATTCGCCAATAACTAATTAACTAATTAGAAGTAGTGGGGAAAGCAGCCGAAGCTTTTAGTGTACTCTTTAAGCCCAAATACTAAATAAGCCCCAAAGCTACATCAGTTAAGTCACACCTTCGATGCCACTAGCTCACTTTATATATGGGGACCTTAAGGAGATTTGTTTGTGGAGGGGTTTAGAGTCACCTTGCAGTGCCTACATAGCTAGATACAAATAATATGGAGGCACACAGCAACAGGATATGCATTAAAAGGGGAAATTGCATCAGTACATTAACCTCCTAACTTTCCTGTATTGAAATTGGATTGTAACTGAACTGTCTGTAAAGCGCTGCACAAACTGTTGGCACTATATAAATCCTGAATAATAATAATTTTTGTTTTTAAAGCGGACCATTACCCATTTCTTTAAAATAACAGCAAATACACCTTTGAAAATGTTTAGTGATGACAATCTACAAAAACATACTTCTAGATAATTGCCGGCTTTGTATTCTTTGCATAACTTATTTATCTTTTCTTTTCCAGTCATCTGACAGCGGCCATGTTTACTAAGGGCAAATTACTAGCTCTCCTTTTACTTCCTGGATTTCTGTCACATGCGACTAGGACATGTGACCATGCACATCATCTCAGGGGAGGAAAATGCCTTTCCCTGAGATCTCATGAGATTAAAGATGAGATTTCCCATCAACGCTCTGCTGATGACAAGGCAATCCCAGTGTGCATTGCTTTTGCAAACTGAAGTCATTTTGCCCTTTCAAAGCAGAAAGTGAATGCTCTGCAAGTGTAAGTATTTCATAATCACAGCATTTTACACCTGACATGTCTATGTTATTATTAATCATCAGACATAAAGGGATGCATTGGTAGAATGTGATTTTTGACTGTAAAGCTCCGCTTTAACTTTACAAATTTCTTAAAGTGGTGTTTTATATCACTTTTTATGATTACTATAAAAAAAATGTAACAAATAGCTATTTGTAGCTGAACTCCAGACAAAAAGGTTTTTTAGTTTTGGGTAGAGAGGCAAAGGGTTAGTGCATCTGTTTGATTTTTATTGCTGTCTATGTACTTATTGAGGTTTTCCTTTATTTTCAATCAGGGCAGGAAGTGGTATGAATCTCTCCATTGGGGGCACAAACAAAAGCAAATATGGAGAAGGGTTAGAACTTCTGTCAATATTTTTATTACTGTTCATGCCTTTCTGTCCAGGCGACACAGGCACCACTACCCCCCATCCCCCTCATTTTCTGCACAGGTGTAACCAGGATAGTAAGTGAGTAAAATATCCACAACAGGGGTTACGGACAGACGTAAACCCAACAGAAGTTTTAACTCTTGCCCACTCGATTCAAAACGAAATACATAATACATGTTGGTTCAAGTCAGGGTTTTCTGGGGTGCTCATGACACTTTTTTAAAAAGTTTTCTGGGTTTCCTAAAAAGAGGTCACAGAACTAGCTTTTTCCTTTCTGGCTGGCTCTCTCTAATTGACACTCCATACAGAGCAGGGAGGAACAAGGGATGAGTCATGTTTCAGATTCAGATTCCGGGGGCCAGCTCCTCCTTGCCCCCTCTGAGTCCATGCCACGTTTGGGCTGCTGCAGGGGTGGCGGCATGTGTAAGTGTCACCCCGGGCAGACTCTATCCTCTTTCTCTCTCTGCCAGGGCTGCGGCTATGGAGGCGGGGAGCTCCGGAATGCCAAGGCCTCTTGTAGTTCCCGCAGTACTAGAGGGGGGAAACCTCGGGCAGCCCGTGCAGAAAGAGGGAGCACAACAATTATGTAAGAGGTTGCGGCATCCCCAGTCCTCGGATCCGCCATTGGTTCACTTCACAAAATTAGGCTGTAGAGGCAAGTTAGGTAGCTGCGAGGCCCCCGTGAGGGCGAGGTCTTAGGCGACCCCCTAACTCGCCTAATTAGAGAGCCACCTCTGCCTAAATCCTTATTTATATCAATTTCATATCATCCACGTCACACCCCCTAGTTGACTGTGGAGAACCAACAACATTGTCTGCTGAAATGAGTGACTGACTTCTTTAGTCTTCACCAATGTAGGGCTCAGGATAATTAAAGTCCAGACACTGAAGCTCTGACAGCTTTATGTTTATGGTCTGAAGGAGGATAGAAACATATAAGAAGAGGCAGAATATACAGTCTGCTTTAATTATACAAGGCTCACAAATGTGATCCAACAAATGATTGTATTTTTTTTTCAGGAAAAGGATCCAGTTACATCACTCATTCAGAGCAGGATTTATTGTTAACGATGCACATGTTAAAACCGTAGATTTAGTTTTGTATTTTATTATTATTTCACTCATGACATGAAAAATAAGATTCCCTAGGGTCTCATTACAGATTCACTTTTTGGCCCTTCGTTTGAATGGCCTGGCCAACTAGAGCAAGGCATTGCTCTTCCTTACTTTTACTTGACATATTGAATAAGGAAGCTGACACTGATCCCCACTTTGGTTGCAAGTTACAGTCCACCGAAACCAAATCATTAAAATCTCATGTTAGCTTTAATGTAATTTCAAAATTTGTTTTCAATCTTTTTAAATATGTGGTTTTATTTAAAATAATATCTAGTGATTCTGCCATGAAGGTCCTTGTTCAGGCACTTCCTGTTATAGGGTGACAACTGGCTCCCAATTGTCCTCATGCATGGTCAGCTTGTCACATAGACTACAATCTACAATCTTGCCATCACACATTATGCAGGCAGCTGACGCTCGAGCGAGTGCAAATAGATTAGGGTGACCATTCCTCCCCGATTTCCAGGGACAGTCCCCGGATTAAGGAGACTGTCCTCAGATAAATTATATCCCCGGAAATGTCCCCGGGAACATAAAATAATTTTCTTTTTTAAAACTCTATTGATCCCTGGATCTACCGACAAGCTTCGGCTGCCTAATCGAGCACGAGGAGGAGGCAGAGGTGAGGAGCATCAGGAGGAGGCGGGGCCAG
>NW_017306506.1:8584-13917 GCF_000935625.1 Nanorana parkeri | reverse complement strand
GTGGTGGGCTCTGCAACCTGCAGAGCCCACCACAGATCCTGCACAGCCCCCCTGAGACCCTGCAGATCCCACCATAGACCACGCAGTGCCCACCATAGACCCCGCAGAGCCTACCACAAATCCTGCACAGCCCACCTGAGACCCCAGCTGTGCTAACAGTGGAACATGTCAAAAGCCGGATACAGCTTCTGAGCTGTATCCAGCAACTGACAGGTTACACAAAAAGTCCAAAACAGGAAGTGGTGGGGCAAATTTAGTGGGGGGTTCCTGAATTTTGTCTTGCAGCCCCAAACCAAAACACACCCCTGCCCGTCTCCCACACTGTCAGAAGCTGTATACAGCGTGTGCCGGTTACTATTTAAACCGGCGCACACTGCATGCAACTTCTGAGACGATACACTATTAGCGTAGTGGGGAAGCCGGCTGCGCATTTTGCGTAGCTCCTACTATGCTAATAGTGCAGCCTGTCAGAAGCTAAAAGAATGTCCCCGGATTTCATTAAAAAAATCTGGTCACCTTAAAGTAGACTATAAAAATGACTTAAAGAGTCTGGAGGAGATCTGCATCTATGAGTTGAGGTGTCAATTACAAAATATATAAATCATCTGTGATACACAATGCTTTAGCTAAGTATAGGTTATCATGCTAGGGCTTAGATCGACTGATTGAAAACAATGCAATACACAGTAAACCCCCCTCCTGGCAAGGTTCAGTGAGCCCTATTTTGGTTGACTTTCTGACAGTTATAAAAGACACACATTAATGCAGCTCTGTAATCATATCACATAATTAAACATATTCATTTGTTAATGCAAGAAATGCAAGTACTCAAATTTGACTTGGTATCATCTTCATGCAGGCTACTCTACAGTAGAGCTCAGAGAGGGGAAAGTAGGTCCAACACGGGGAACCAATCAGATGTGCTGCATTGCAAGGGGCATGCTGCTAGCAGAAAAGAGCAAGGTGAAAGTGAGAGGAGCTCATCGGTCTGCTGCTTTTCCTTGCACAGTCCAGTCATAGGGTAAAAGTGGAGAGGAGACCTGTAAATGAAAGTGAAACTGCAGCAGAGAAAGATCAGGTCCCCTTCCCCTTGTGCTGTTTGGCAGGATTGTATAAATCTCAGATCTGGATGGATAGAAATACAAATCCTTTGGCCGCTCTCATTATTTTATCTGTCTAATTGGCTGGAGTTCAGTGATGTTCTCACTGTTCCATCAAGGAGTAAAAGTTTGATCTTGGATATATGTTTAAAAAATATACACTGTATATATATATATACAATGAGTGGCCAGATTATTATGACCACCTGACATTTGTAGGCAAATTAGCTATAATTAGCTATAATTTCACGCTGAAGTTGCTAGAGGGCCAGACCATTATAAATAGGGAAGCAGGTTGTTTACCACGACAGTAGAAGAGATTTTTTTCTGAAGATACGGGTAAACAACGCGATTTAACAGCCTTTGAACGTGGGATGATTGTTGGTGCTCGGAGCCATGGAGCGAGTATCAGCAAAACAGCAGAATTCGTTAAATGTTCAAGAGCAGCTGTTGTTAAAGTGTTCAAAGACTGGACTGTCAGCCGAAAATCTGGGTCTGAACGTGCGAGTTGTGGCCGTCAGCGACTAGTCAATGTTAGGGCAGAACGGAGAGTGGCAAGACTGGTACAAGACAACAAAAGGGCAACAGTGCCGTGTCAGATTCCTCGCATCACCTTTCAACATCTCGTGGAGTCACGAGGCGGCCCAACGAAGTCATCTTGTGGAGTCATTTCGTGGCCCAACGAAGTACTGATGGGGTGGTCATAATAATCTGGCCACTCAGTGTATATATTCATATCAGAGTAAAAGAAAACCCAATTTCGTGCAAACTACACAAGACGCTCAGTGAAACTGGCAGCCGGAACTTTTTTCCATAATGCAGCATGAGACTTGCAATGAATTATTACTTAGCAAACACATGTGAAAATCTGTTATGGTAATAATTTACCTTGGTGTACTTAAAATAAGCATTTATTTCTCCATTTGTATTGGAGATGGCAACCAGTATAAATTGCACAGCCCCAAGTGCATAAATGTTCCGACCATTATAACGAAGTATAACTTTACATCTCCTGGCCCTTATAGATTTCACTCTGGGATGAAGCATAAAAAGACATTGTAACAAAGACATCCAAGCGCAATACGTACAATGTTATTTATATTCTTCATAATATATTTTTCTGTCTAAAAAGTTAATAAAACAGTTTGAAGGCTGTTGCTTTGTGTTTTCTGTGATTAGATTCAGCTCTAATTCCAACTGGGGGAAAGCCAGTAACTATATTATCAGCCAGGGAAATATAATAGCCCCATTAAGTAACCTAGCACAAAAATGTATTGTTACACGTTAGGAAACGCCATATAGTACAGTACTTGGGGCATATTTTTTACATAGTTAATGCCAGCTTCTTTCTCTCATAAGATGTCCCCCCAGTTTCTTAAAAAACACATACACGCACGCTCAGGATGTTTTTCAAAACAACATTTATTTTTGATTCTTTTCTTGCACTTAATGTGATATTAAAGTCAAAAGGTTTTTTACAGTACTTAAAATGCTGATAAAACCACTTATAATGGATGCTGCTCTTTGCTGTTGAAAAGTTTTAGCATCCTGCAGAATCAGCTGGTCCCCTGAGCACTGGTCCTGATATCCTGTTTTAGGATGGCTTCTTTGTAGGGTCCTAGGGAGCCACCTTTGTGTGTGCTAGTAAGCTGTGTGTGTGTCTCCACAAACACACAGACATAGCAAGGCAAGGAATTCCCCACTTCCCACTCCCCCTCTTCCCTTCTCTAAGCTAGTAGAAGGGCAGCTGCTGGAGAGTGCTCTGCCCCTTTTGATCTTGCACTGGACAGGAAGTGCAGGCAAGCCGAGCTGAGAGTGTTGGAGCTGTTTGGAAACATGATGACTGTAAGTGCTTGGGATAAAATGTAAAGAAATAATGTGCTAGACAATGTATATTTGATTGATCTTGATTCATTAGTGAAAACAAGTTTGAGTGTTTAATACTACTTTAAAGTATATCTCAACACAAACACTAAAATCTGATATAAGTATTATCATTATAATGTCATTTCAAAAGTCATTTTCAAGATTTCTTGTTCACACCGCAGCATTGCTCTAAATGCGTGAGATCTGTGCGTTTAACACACTATTGTACAGTGCACTGCTCCACATGCTAGGTTTACTGGTGCATTGCCAATCATTTGAATGGCACCACAACACACCCCCCAGCAGGCATGTGGTACAGCAGAATGCACAGTGTTGAATACCTTGTGTTGCGGTGGGAAAAAAAAGCGGGCACTTTTTTTTACCGCAGTGCACAGCATTGCAATACCTTGTGTTCTGGTCAAAAAAAAACAAGTAATACGTTGACTACTTTTTTTCACTGAAACACAAATTATTCCACTTCCACAAGTTTTGCTGCAATACACACCTGCTGGGGTGCCATTGAAATGAATGCCAATGCAGGTAACCAGATCGCCTAGCATACGGTGCAGTGCAATGAGCATTAAATGCATGAATCCTGTGTATTTATTGCAACAGCATGGTTTGAATGAGCCCTAAATCTTGATCCGGCAATGAAGTTCCCTGTTCAGGCACATTTTGTTATAGGGTGAAAAGATCTGTCCTTGTTTCTTTCTTGTACTCTTGCATGTGACTACAAGTGGCCATTTTATTACACAACTTGCAGGCATTGTAAACTGTTGTCACCACTGTAAGATTGTTCCTGTGATGGACTACAATCTCATGTTTAGTTTACTAATTTGTTATGTGATTGTAGTCTATCACAGGAGTGAGCTTGGAGCGGTGGCTACTTTACAACACACACAGGGACCATGGGGAGCAAGAGTAGCCACCATCCAGAAGGAAGAACAGTGTCAGCACCAATTCAGAGATGGCTTGAGGATCTACAGCCGAGTGATACCCAAATAAGATACATTTTTGTAAAAAATTAGGGTACTTGAATGTATTTTTAAGATGTTTCTCCTTAGTATCACTTTAAACACTGCAGAGCAGAGTTCATGGTCTGGAAACACAGGGGCAATTGTAGCCAAGTGGGGAATGCTACAGAGGTAAGTATATATAAAAAATTACATTTACTTCCTGTCCCCTGGAGCTCCAACCTGACTGTATTTTATACTTAGCTTTTTAGAAGTCTTTGGAATGATCACATGACATATGGGGGCCTCTCCCTCTTTGCCTCTTCTCTGGCGGTGAGTGGTCCTTAGTGATGCAACGAGAGGTGCTCACAATATGACATCAGTGCCGCTCTCTGTATCCGTACCCTATAAATGCAGGCTGCTTTGGTCTTGGTAAGTCCAGGACTCTCTGCACTCACAATATGTCCTCAGTATGTTGAGTTGAATGCCAATTGGCATCAGTCAAGCTGAAAGGCTGAGGAAAGCTAGTGAAGAAAAGGTATTACTGTGGGGGACAGTGCTGGAGAGGAGGTGAGTATTGCAGCAAGAGCGTCTCTTTTTTTTAACTTCTGCTAATTAGGAAAAAAATTAGCCCAGAGTTGTGCTTTAACATAAACCTTACCAGAGTTCTTCTTTAAACTGAGAGTCTACCAAGAGAAAAATCTCACGGATTATCTCTCAGTCCCAACAATTAATCACTCAGGCTGCTCTTGTGGATGATTTTTATAGCTTATGAAAGGCTGGCACAGATGGACCGAGTGGACTGCTTGAAGAAAACAATATATGGGTCCCAATTGTGTCATTCATCTTACTATTCCTTACAGCTTTATTTGTTAAACAACATATCCATATCCAGAGTGGTAGTCTGGCATGTTTTTGTCATTTCAAAGCAGATTTTTGTTTGTTGGTAATGCAATATGCATTGCCTGCATTATGTTAGATATAAAATCTGAGTTTATTGCTTTATCAATGCTGCATTTGTTTGCAATAAAAAGGCAGAAAACATGTATTTTATTCCCAGTTTATGACTACAGGTATAGTGTATTTTTAGATATGTTCTGTTTTATATTATATACATTACTCTACACCTATACAAAGAAACCCTAAAAATCAAAGTACATCTTGCAAATCTGCGGTTTTTACATATCCAAACTTAACTTACAGCAATCGAGGCCTCATGATGAATTTAATGTGATGAATTGGATGTTTTGCAGCAAATAATGCATAATGTTTTATTTTGTAATGCACTGTAATATACGCCAACATGAAGAAGCAATGTAAATACATTACATAACTATATATATACTGTATATACATATATATATATATACATATATATGTATATATATATATGTATATATATATATATATATAT
>NW_017306506.1:0-8550 GCF_000935625.1 Nanorana parkeri | reverse complement strand
ATATATATATAGTACAGTAGACAGGGTAAAAATAAACTTTTACCTTCTGGCCTTGTTTTTAGATACAAATGCAATATCCAGGGCCACATTTACCTTTTGCTGGTTCCTATAGGCATTGACTACAAATATGCAGTTTTTTGCTATGTATTTATTAGCCACACATTTCTCCTATCAGTAAAAATACTGTCGTTGCAAATAAGCTCATTATATAAATTACATTTAGTGATCTCAACGGCTGCTAATTTGAAAAGATTTGTTGGGGAGCCTGTATCTTTTAAAATGTGCTAATTAGTCATCTCAAAGCCTGTTTATGCTGCCCAGAAATATGTGATAACTTCCCTCTAATTCAGTTGCAACTGAGAAATGATTGTATGCCTATGAACAATCTGCTGCTTCTGCAAGCCAATCAACCTCAGGGGATGGTGTATGTAAACGTGTATGTATGGTCAATTCCAGTGCACATATTAATGCCACAGTTATTCTAAATAAAATAGTGGTTGACTCTTCAGAATGCCATCAGATGTGTAACAGTGCATGTTGTTCTCACTCCCTGGAAGAACATTGTTACATTAACCATATACCTGTGAAGAGAAACACTAATTAGCAAATGTTTGGGTCTGTGCTGACAACTGTAAAAACATGGCTATGCTACGTTCTTAGTTAAATACACACTTTGACTTCAGGGCACTCCATGTGTAAACTAGGGCTCAAGACTCTTGATAACTTGAGCTGAGCACTATAGGTTCCCTCTAAAATTAAATGTCAAAAGAACCCAATTCTGTTTACCAGTTAATGAATAGGCATGTGTGTTATACTACAAAGCAGGCTTACATTTATGGGTGTACATATTATTATTATTATATTTATTTATTTATTTAGCGCCAACAGTTTGTCCAGGGCTTTACAATATAAGGAAGACTTTATTGTTACATTACAATTTAAGACAAGATGGTTAGGAGGGTCCTGCCCCTAAGGGCTTACAATCTAAAAGGGAGGGGTAAGTGATACAAAAGGCGGTAGCTGTGTGGGGGATGAGTTGTTTAAAAAAGTAATACTTTAGCAGTTAGGTTGAGGCTGGACAGCTTGTGGTAGGGGGTTCCAGAGGATGGGAGAGACTCTAGAGAAGTCCTAGAGGCGAGCATGGGAGGAGATGATGAGGGAGCTATAGAGCCGGAGGTCTCGGAAGGAGCGAAGAGGACGATTAGGGTGTTTCTTTGAGATGGGGTTGGAGGTATAGCTGGGGGAAGAGTTGTAGATGGCTTTATTAAGTGGTTGTTAATATTTGGAATTATATTATTTGGGCGATTGGAAGTCAGTGGAGGGATTGGCAGAGAAGGGTTGGTGAAGTGGATGAGTCTGGCAGCAGTGTTCTTGATAGACTGAAAGGGAATATCCTGTGCAGAGGTAGGCCAATGATGAGGGAGTTGCAAAAGATGAGCGATAAAAAGTAAAAGGATGAGCAGCTCTGTGGTTTCATTGCTTAGGAAGGGGCATCGTTTGGAGATGTTTCAGAGGCGAAGGCGGCAGGATTTGGATAGTGATTGGATGTGGGACAGAAAGGTGAAGTCAGAGTCCAGGATTAGCACCTTGGCATGGGGGGATAGTTGTGCTATCAATCTCAGCGGAAAATTTGGGGGCCAGTGTTTGGGGGTAAGGAAATATCATGAGCCCAGTTTTTGGAAGATTGAGTTTTAAGAAGTGGTGTGACATCTAGAGACATCTAGACAAGAAAGGGTGAGCTGTGGAGTGGAGAGATATATTTGTGTGTCATCAGCATAGAGATGGTTTTGGAAGCCATGCAAAGTTCTCAACTGACCACGGGAGGAGGTGTATATAGAGAAAAGAGAGGGGTCCAAGGACAGAGCCTCGGGGGACACATACGGAAAAAGGAAGAGGAGAGAAGGTAGATTTGTAGTTGACACTAAAGGAGCGCTTAGATAAGCAGGAGGAGAACCAAGAAAGATCTCATATATATGCACATCATTGCATGTAGGCATACACATGAGCAATTTTGCTTCCCAAGCTGTCCAATTATTTGATCCCTCACCACATTTTGGAGATACGAAATGCTTCCCTGTGACCAATCACCTGTTGCAAACTCCATATTGATTCTGACCTTTTGGGTGTGCATTGATCTGACCTCTGGCCTGTTTACAGCCTCTGTTTCTAACTCACTAGTACCCCATATGTGGTTAAGGGTACAATGATCAGAGCACTGGCGGAACTACCAGGGTTGCAGCAGTTGCATTTGTGACATGGCCCCAGCATTCCACCACTTGGTGAGGCCTGGAAAGGAAGAAGAGGGCCCAGCCCCAGTAACCGCCGAAGCGCTGACATTGTCTCCAGGGACTACGCACTTGCACTTCTCTGTCCTCTTCTGTCCCTGCTGTCTACACCCCACAGTCGCAAATTAACATAACCCACGGGGTCTCCAACAAAATGGCTCCTGTTACAGCTTCCTATACACAGAGAATCCCCAAGTGAGGTAGAAGAAAAACAAAATTTAAGTCAAGTATGAATAGACTATACTGTCCTATATACGATATTAACGTATGATTTAACTAAAAATAAGTGAGAGGAGCTGTTTTTAATACCCCTGAAAGCAGCACTGCTGAAGCTGGTAAACAGTGACGTCATCAGTCCGCGCAAGGTTGTAGAAATGGTGGAGCAGAGAAGCGAAGCAGGATCTGATCTGAAATATGCGGAGTAGATTGATCCAAAAAAGCTGACCCTGGAGCATCTAGAGTTTATCAGAAGAAAAAAAAAAGGCTTGGTGGCAAAAGAATACAGGTGTCAGAGATACCGGCACAGGTGACCCCCACACCTGCGCAGGTACCCACACCGGCAGACCAAACACTTATGACCACACCGGACAGGGCAGAATGTATTATATACAGTTTAATAAACAGCAAAACTAAACAACACCCAAAAGCAAACCTAAATAAGTAACATTAACAAGACTACAAGCAGGTAATGGCAACAGGAGGACAAGCAGGTAATGGCAACAGGAGGAAAGGCAGGTAATGGCAACAAGAGGTATCTAGGACTGCAAATGGATAACCGGGCTCGGGACACAAACAGGGTACAGGACTGGTAACAGGACTCTGGACGGAAAGCAGGGTTCACCGGAACTGGGGACTCAGGGTTCAAGTTTCAGGAAACGATACTGAGCCATCATCCTGACTGCAGGGAGGGTTTAAATATCCTCCCAGGAAGCACCAGGTGATGGCTAAGTAATGGCATCTAGGAAATCCCCGCAGGTGAGCACTGGAGCTGCAGGTCTCAGCTCCTGCGCCACCTAGAGGCGCTCTGGATCCTAACAACAGGAAAGTAGACAACCAGGAATGGCATCACTGCCCTGGCTATAGGAGGTGCCCTCCTGGGGATCTGTATCCTTACCTTGTGACCTTTTATACTCCCTCTTTTAGGGAGATGTCCAGAAACATCTATATTCCCAGCACAGACACCTCTCCACATGAGTAGTAGCATAGGTTTACATAAATGTCATAATTGCCAAATTGTGTATTATAGAGTATTTAAAGTGTCCTGCATATAATACCCACTAGAAAGACCAGCAAAACTGTGAAAACAAAATCAGTCTCTCTAGAAATATGATAGTACTTAGCACTGGTGAAACTACCAGGGTCGCAGCAGTTGCGACTGGGCCCTGGCATTCCACCACTTGGTGGGGAGCCAGAAAGGAAGAAGAGGGCCCAGACCTGGTAACCGACGAAATGCCGACATTGCCTCCAGGAACTACACACATAAACTACCTCGGTAACTGCTGAGGCGCCGACATTGCCTCCTGGGACTACACACATGCACTACCCGGTAGCTTCTGAGGCGCCAACAGTTTTTGATAAGGGGGCCCTTCATGGCTTCTTGCACCGCCCTGAGGTTTGTAGTTACGCTGGATCAGATGTAAAAATCCTACACATATGACCAGGCAGCATCTGAGTATCAGCTGGGTAAGTAAAAGCTGGATGCTAAAGAAGAAAAGTGGTGTTTATATTTGAACCATAGCTTGACCCTAACAGAATTCTAGATGATATTGTAAAATTCGCAGACAGTTTTACAAACCTTTAAAATATGACACTAGATAATATCTAGTCATAATGCACATAAAACTGTTTTTAATATGGTAAAGTACTGAAAATTAATCATATAGGGAAAACACAGGTATGTATTACTTTATATAGTAAACTTTTTTTCTTGTAAGGATAAAAATCTAATGAGATATGCTGGCAAACAAATGTTGCTTTCCCTATAATTTTCTGGGCCTTGCTCCATGGATGAGTAATTTTGCCAGAGCATGTTCGTGCTCTCCATTCCCCCAGAGCCATGATATGGAACTCCTGCCAGGAATGGCCTTCATGCTCTCTGGCTTGGGCTCTGAGCCACAGAACAAAATGGTTGCCAGAGCATGCATGTGATCCTTGTGCTTACCTGGTCTTTTATTTCCCTTTCCAGCTATTATATAGAAATCCTGGAACTAATATTTCAGAGTTGTAATGAGCACACAGCCTTCATATCATTAACATGAAGGATAAAAAAATCTTATCTCTCTAGTTTAAAAGAAAACTGTTGTATCAGCCAAATCTAAGGACTCATTTAGACAAGTGGGGAACTGCATCTTGCAGATATAGATCACAGTTCTGTACTTCCTTAGCTGTTAGTTTGGTTTTCGCTGCCCTAGTTACAGCCTCCGTTTATGTCACAGGTCAGTGCTGACTGGATGCTGGGTGTAGTGACAGGCATTCCTCTATATTTTCTTTCAGTACCTGTACTCCTGCTGTATCTGAAACTCTATAGAGGCATATGTAGGCTAGATGATATAGCCTTCAATGGTGTAGTAAATGCTGCCAGTAAAATACAGACACTAGCACAGGCTTAATAACCACTGCTCCATTCTTCACCTTTTGCAGCCACTGTTCTGGCAAACTTTTTGATTGTATTCTGGTACTCAAACTGCTGCAGTGGATTGTTGAACCTGGACAGGATGAGCATATCCAATGTGTGTTAAGCAAGAAAGTGATTGGAAGTCTAACAGGCCAAAATCAACCCTGGACAAACAAAGCAACACTAGAGGATGAAACACAGGATAGTTAGAGGTCATGAAATCAGTCAAACCAGGCTGGGAATAGATGGCGCCAAGGGGCAAACAGAGGTGTAGTCAGGACTGAGATATAGGGTTGATATCAGAAAGTCCACACTTGTGCTTCAAAGTAAAAATAAAACATTCGATCAGAACTGAAGTTCAAAATAAAGGTCAAAACAGAGTTTAGGTGAGGTAGACAATAAACAAGGCAGGCAAACAAAGACCCAGACCCAAAGTCCCAAAAGCGAATGCAGTAAATCACAGGCCAACAGGTTTACATCCCCTTAAAGGATTAGCTAGATAACCAGAGTAAACGTTGACAATAAGCAATGTGTATGCACATTTTCCCCATGGCCTTAATAATGACAAGAGCCATATCCATACAGGAAGAATAACATGAGGGCAATAGGTATGTGGGAACATTAAAAGTCAACTTATTTTCAGGGCCGTATTGCTTCCTTACCATCATATACTATAGCCTAGGGCAGTGGTGGCGAACCTTGGCACTCCAGCTGTTCCAAAACTACAAATCCCAACATGCATCTGCCTTTGGGAGTTATGTCTGTGGCTGTCAGAGCCTTGCAATGCCTCATTGGACTTGTAGTTCCAAAACAGCTGGAGTGCCAAGGTTCGCCACCACTGGCCTAGGGCAACAAGGCTAACAGGGGTGATACACATCAGCCTATACATTATGTTGCTGACTGCCAGTAACAAAATCCAGTGTTTAATAAGTTTTCAAGCTTCCGTTCTGCCTACCATAGCAATCTTGTTGGGTCCTTATTGCTGATGTCTGGGACAGTGTATGAGTTTTTGTTAGTGGAACCTTGTACTGGGTGCTTGCAATTCACACACACGTAAAGTACACACAAGTAAAATCATACTAATATAACTTATGAAATGTCAGCTTTGCATGAACTTCCAGTCAAATGTCTCCAAGAAGTTTGAGACTCTGTGGACTCTAATTAATATCAGTTACCTTAGCAGAAGAAATGTGATGCCCGAGGAGCAGAAAGGGCAAAATATGTAAGTGTAGAACTTCGATATTTTCTAGCTATTATTGAAAAGTAATTATGTATAGTTAGAGAAATGTCATGATTGCTGCAAATTAGAAATGTAATATGTTTTTATGCAAAATTAATTATATAAAAAAAGCAGTTCTTAAAGTAAACTGCTCCTTTGCACATGCAGGGGAAAGCAACAAGTTAATTTATAAAGCAAGCACCAACAAAATAAAATTCTTACCTTTCCTTCTGTCGCCCTTTGCCACTTTATTTGCTAGCTGAGCAAGTTCTCAGATGGAGCTTATGCAGGGCTGAAGACTCTCTTTCTGCCCCATGTAACAGTGCTGGGCCAATCGCCAAACAGCAGTGCTGTCATACAAGAGAATGAATAGCGGGTCACATACTCCTTCAAGCCTAGAAGTATCAGTATTTCAAAGGTGGAGTGAAGGGAATCTGAGTATATGTTGGAGAGGGGCTGTGCATTAAAGTGAACCTTTTGCTTTGCCGTGCATGGACTCTCTGGAAGACCTGAAAAAAACGAAGGTCCTTGAGTCTTGTTATATAAGTCTTTACTGCTGGAACTATGGCAGCAGCAAATCTGTACTGGTTTGTGGTTGGAGAATGCTTTGGGGAGGGGTTATGGGGTATGTGTTAAATTTAACACAGCAACTGCAGCACATCATTGCTCTTGATCGGTTTAATGATAGTGAATGTTGTGAACAATGTGTGCAAAATGTGTGTCAACACAGTTGATTTTTGTCTCAATCAGGGATGCATGTGACAGGGTAACAATTTTGAATACATATTCAAAGCATACACAATTCAGGATGCAATTCAGGATGCAAAACCTAGGCTTACAATTGGTAGACAATTGTCACCCCATAGTTGACATGTAACCCTGCAAAAAAAATCATTTTACATGGATTTGGATCTTTATTTATTTTGTTTTTCAGATTTCAGATCCGAAATTCTATTCAGTTTTGTTATTCGGATTTCGCATCTGTCCACATTTTTGTTTCGGAAACGATCCACGACAGGAAGTCACAAAAAATCTGATTGGCCAAAGAAGAGTCACATGTCCGATTTAATTTAGTTTTGAACGAGATTTGTACGGATCCACATTTTTCTGAGGCTAACATTCGGATTCATCGGCATTTGGATGCATTCAATTTCAGAGATTTGGATGCATCCGAATGTCCGAATTTAATGAAATTCATAGGAATATCCATTTGGAAGAAAACAAAATTGACATGTCTACCCTGTAGCATAGGGACTGTTCCTCTTTTGGAACCAAATCCCTATGTCCCTCTTCATTAGGAGGTGACCAAAAAAAAAGACATTCATGGCAGGATCACTGTGTATTATTTTAAAGGAAGCTGCACGTTCTTTAAAACTTTTAAAATTAATTTAACATTTTAAATCTCACATGAGATTTTAATGGTTGACTTTTAATCTAGTTTACATGTCCAGTTATAAAAAAAAAAAAAAAAGAAATAGACATTCAGGTACAGAACATTATGTACAATAAGGATTGGGTCAAGAAACTTTATTGTAGCGTTATAGTGACATTGTAACAGAATAGTATGCATTATCATCCATATACTATATAATACAATTTGGACAGAACTGACCATTATATAGTTTTTTGTTCTTTTTTTTGTCATATTAAGCACTGCAGTGGCTATCTCAAATTCCCTAACAGATAGCTGTCTATATTACATTACTGACATAGGAAGGGTGATGTTGCAGGATTTTCACCCCACCCCATAATTATGACTCAAATATGAATGAAAAAATTCCTCATGGACCTGCACTTCCACGTGTTTCCTGCACTTGAGAAGCAAAGAGTGAAAATGATGCTCATTAATACTCTCTGAGGAATGGTATTAGTTTATTTTTGTCCTTTAACGCCAGCACTGACAGAAAAGCCAGCAGTACTCCGAACTCTCGTCTTGCATTACAGGTCATTCAGAAGTGTCATGGTGAAGGGATTGTTTCTTCATGATTTTCTAAACTATAGTTTGTAAACCCAACAAAACATAATGCATTTAATGTTTCTACAGACATTCATGAAGTCCACCATGGATGCACTTTGTTGTTTGTTTCCTCCAGTAAGGCTGAATTTCCTGGTGATCCTGCCAGCAGCCTTAACTTCCTGGTTCGTCACAACAATGAAAAACCACAGGGTACTTCGGGTTCATCACTGTGGCGCCATACAGTGCTTCTCCTGTATCTGTGTACAGGAAGCCAGAATTCAGAAGCAATCAGATGACATTTTAACCATGATTGACCAGCTTAGGAGAAGAGAACCTAGCGATCATTTGACTGTGCACAAAATGCTGGTCACTAGTAGTGATGAGCCGAACACCCCCGTGTTCGGTTCTAACTCGAACTTTCGAACATGGTTCAGAATTTATGGTACTTTTTTTGTTATATAGTAAAAAATAAAAA
>NW_017306505.1:1678198-1680853 GCF_000935625.1 Nanorana parkeri | reverse complement strand
AGACCGGTACAGCTTCCTCCCCAGCAAGGAGACCAGTACAGATTCCTCTCCAGCAGGTACAGCTTCCTCTCCAGCAGGGAAACCAGTACAGCTTCCTCCCCAGCAAGGAGACCGGTACAGCTTCCTCCCCTAGCAGGGAGACCAGTACAGCTTCCTCTCCTAGCAAGGAGAACAGTACAGCTTCCTCTCCTAGCAAGAACAGTGAGCTGCACAGCACTGACATCGCAAAATCTCACTCCGCAGCTGGTTAGACCAGGCAACAGTACTCTGGATGGTATTACACTGCAGATATACAGCTATAAAGCTATATGCTTTGGAATTGTGTTGCGAGTCAAGAAAAGAAAAGAAAGAAATATAAAATTACCTGTACACGGTTTGCTTGAGTTCACTAATGACCTGTGTCAGCTGAGAGTGTGTCCGGGAAGCGTAGATAATCTTGGGGATATCACTGTAATATGCTGGAATTAAATAAAAAAATCCATATTACTTTGATTATTTATGTACACATATACACATATATATTGCGAGCCCGGCCTTCTCCTCCAACATCAGTACCTGACCTCACAAATGGTCCAACATTCCCATAGACACACTCCTAAACCTTGTGGACGCCTTCCCAGAAGAGCTGAAGCTGTTATAGCGGCAAAGGGCGGAGCCAACCCAATACTGAACCCTACGGACTAAGACTGGGATGCCATTAAAAAGTTCATGTGCGTGTAAAGGCGTCCCAATACTTTTGGCAATATAGTGTATATATCTCTCTCTTATCTCTTTTGGATAGCAGGGGAAAAGTTACAACAGATTTGCCCTCACTTCCTGCCCCTTTGATGCCCCTACAATAAATGGGGGGGTGAGGTTGTCACCGGGGCAGGAACGCACGGGCAGCACGTTGTCAGAAGATCTAACCCTTTACTACCCATAGTACATGTTCTCCGGTTTCAGTATTTGAGGGATTTTCCATCTTTGATTCTCCCCAATAATAGCATCAGAGATGTGTAGAAATACCGGACCAGCCCGTCCCCCCCTTCACTCTCACAGGGGGACCTGCAGACGGCCAGACATAGGAGACTAGTATGTATGGCTACCCATAGTAAAGCCGGACAGAGATGGTACCTGAGCCCTGTGCGTTTGCCTCTCCGCTCCCCCAGTCTGACGCTGGGCGGTCCGGGAACAGCTCGCCCCCATTCATCCGCTCTTTGATCTTCTGCATAGTGATATTGTCCTTGAAATGCTGACGCCATGCCAACGTGGCACATAGCAGGCACAGCGTCTTTCCTGTGCCCGTTGGACTTTCCAGGACGCCATTAACACCCTGCAGAGGGGGAAACAAAATATAAACACATTGCTCCGGTGTGTGTACAAGTAAGACATCACACGCGACATTAACTTTTGATTTATAAATCCAGAGCCAGCCGTATACATGAGAGGCTCCACCCCCTTATATTCTATACACAGTAAAGTCCCCTCCCCCCCTAAGTACTGGCTCTCCCTCCCCTATACATATTACAGGCTCCTCCCTCTCTATACCAGGGGTAGCCGGCCTTTCAGCTGTGCTGCAAATCCCATGTGGCACTGCAAGGCTCTGACAGCCACAGGCATGACGGGATTTGTAGTTTGACCACAGCTGTAGGGCCGAAGTTTGGCTACCCCTGTTCTATACAAAGAACAGGCTCCTCATCTAACATTACAGACTCCTCCCCCTCTAAAAACAGTACAGGCTCCTCCTCTAACATTACAAACTCCTCCCCTCTGACATTATTCACAGTACAGGTTCCTCCCCCTCCATTTACATTGCAGGCCCCTCCTCCTTTGACATCTTATACACAGAATAAGCTCCTCCTCCCTATACAGAAGGCAGAGACCATTTCACTGTATCTCCTCCCCTGCCATTTCAGTCATTGACAAGTTCCTTCTCCTACACTAGACTCCTCCCCTTCAATGGCACCAATAATACAGGTCATTCGCCTCACTTTAAGCCCCGCCCCTAAACGCGGAGCCGCTCCTCTATACACCAAAGGCCCCACCCCTGAATTATCTTCACTGGTCAGGCTCCAGCGGGAGGACAGAAATGGCGGCGCACCTGCTGCAGGCACTCGATGACTTTGCTCATATAATCCTCCTGGCACTTGTACGGGGTGAACGGGAAGTCCACGGGGATCCCGGCCACCTGAATCTGAGGCATGTCCGCTCCTGTCACCGGGACCGCCTCTCTCACAGCCTCAGCTTCACACTTCCCGCCCGTACGTCGTGACGTCACGTGGACACAGCACGCCCTACCCACTTAGGTGACGTCACGGGCGCGTTCACCAATGGTTCGCTGATGGAGCTGAGACTGCGTAGATCTGAGGGAACAGTGACACAGTAACAGTCAGGACCGCGGACACCGGGATGCTGAGGGGGTGTGTCCGCCCGGTGTTCTCAAACAGCTGCGCCTGCTATTGAGGCAAGGGGGATCCAAAAATAGGCGGTAAAGTAAGCGCTAGGAGGACCAAACTAGGCGCTGGGGGGCCAAACTGGGCGTTAAAATAGGCGCTAGCGGGCCCAAACCGGGCGCTAAAGGGGGCCCAAATCGGGCGTTTAAAGTAGGCGCTAGAGGGGCAAACCGGGCGCTAAAGTAGGCGCTGGGGGGGGGCAAACAGGGGGCCACAGTAGGCG
>NW_017306505.1:1676837-1677518 GCF_000935625.1 Nanorana parkeri | reverse complement strand
CCCAAACCGGGCGCTAGGGGGCCCAACGGAGGGGCCTACAATAGGCAGTGAAGTGTGGGCCGGAAACGGGGACACCATGGGGGGGGGCCTAAAACATCAAGGATCTCAACGTGCTGAAGGGCCCTCCTGGGATCTTCATATTGACCGGAGACCCGGCTCTGATTGTTATGACGTCACGTCCTTCTCCCCTGGACTCTGTCCTTCTTCTTCATCATTAAATTTATAAATAAAATCTTTCTGCTTTCATGCAATTTGCTTGTGTCCTGGTGACGTCATCACTGGGTCTCTGTGGCATGCTGGCAGATCACAGCTGGTAGGAGGGTGCTGTGCGTAGCTCAGCTTTGTAATGGTCGCCGGGTTTTTATAAATTGCATTGTAGTCAATGCCCTCGTTCCCACCTTGGCGTATTTCCGCCCGTCCCTAACGCCCTACAAAACGGCCCACGCCTGAAAAGGTCCCGGGACTACTTTGGGGCGTTTTCCATTGGGATACAGCCAAGTAGCCTTTGGAAGTGCGTGACGGTCGCGCGACTTTTTTAGCGCGATTCAAAACCGCGCGACAGACGCGCATATTACAATACGCCTAGGTGTGAACCCAGCCTTAATGGGGCCTTATACATGCATATGGCTTCCATAGTTTGACCTTCCTCTGAAAATACTGGTTTCCTGGCTCTGTGACCTT
>NW_017306505.1:1674864-1676570 GCF_000935625.1 Nanorana parkeri | reverse complement strand
ATGTAAATCCAGGTCAGCACCGGAGACACGGAATTGGGGTGACAACCAGGGAACTGGTATTTTTCTGAATGTCAACTTTCATCTGTTCTATTATCTTTCCTATTCGGCAGGTTCTATTTTTCTTGTTATGGCCGCACGCTGGGGGGAATTTATCAAAAACATGGATCCGCTGTGCGTGGCAACCAATCAGCATCCACCTTTCATTTTCAAAGCTAAACTGGAGAGAAGCTGATTGGTTGCCATGGGTAACGGCTCGAGTATTGATAAATCTCTCCTCCATCTGCTGCAGTAATTGATTTCTGCCACTAGGTGTCCTCAGCCTTCCAGAGGGAATGATGCCCAGCGTCCAATCTGAGGCTCTGTTCACACCTAGGTGTATCGAATATGCGCGTTTCTACCGCGGTAAAAAAAAAACGTGCGTTTCCGAGGGCTACTTGGCTGTATCCCAATGGAAACACGCGATAAAACCGCTGCAAAGAAGCTCATGTACCTTTTCAGGCGTAGGCCGTTTTGTAGTGCGTTCAGACAGGCTGAAATACGGCAAGGTGTGAACCATATCCATAGAAAACAATGGGATTTTCATGTTTGAGCGTTGAACGCGCTACAAAAGGTACAGGTGTGAACCAGGCCTGAGGTTGTGCAGGGCATTGTGGACCTGAGGGGGTGTCGCTGCAGTGGCCCTTAGGTTATGGTCACATGGGTGGTATAAATAGGCGGTTGAGCCAGCCATCGTCCTACATACTGACATGGAGTCCCCTCAGGACCATCCACATGGCTGAGAGGCAACCATTTTAACTCGGCATGACAAATGTGCATATTTAAAGTCACAGGGACTGCGCCATGACCTCACGCCGACCACTCGGCACACTCAGGTAGTGCAGAATTTCAATGTAAGATCCCCATTGGGGTGCTAAAAAACAAAGCGGACGGTATCGCCGTCTGAATACCTGCGAACTGCCGATCCGCCGCCATGTGTCAGGCCACACTTGCATGCAGGGATTGGCACTGATGGTCTGCACATCCAGTGCTTGGGAAGCTGACCTTGCAGGTCATGTGACTGCCCAGAAGACATCTAGAAGAGAAGGAAGCAGACCTTGCAGGTCATGTGACTGCCCAGAAGACATCTAGAAGAGAAGGAAGCAGACCTTGCCTGTCATGTGACTGCCCAGAAGACATCTAGAAGAGAAGGAAGCAGACCTTGCCTGTCATGCATCTAGAAGAGAAGGAAGCAGACCTTGCAGGTCATGTGACTGCCCAGAAGACATCTAGAAGAGAAGGAAGCAGACCTTGCCAGTCATGTGACTGCCCAGAAGACATCTAGAAGAGAAGGAAGCAGACCTTGCCAGTCATGTGACCTGCCAGAAGACATCTAGAAGAGAAGGAAGCAGACCTTGCAGGTCATGTGACTGCCCAGAAGACATCTAGAAGAGAAGGAGGCAGACCTTGCAGGTCATGTGACCTACCAGAAGACACATAGAAGAGGGAAATATATATATATTGTAAAAGGGGGAAAAAATTCTGGGGGGTCCAATCCAGAGTTGGGCATTGACTTTTGGGAGTAGTCACTATAACAGGGGTAGGCATCCTCAGAACTCCAGCTGTTGCGGAACTACAAGTCCTATGAGGCATTGCAAGACTGACAGCCACAGGCATGTTGGGATTTGTAGTTTTAGCACAGCTGGATTTACACTAAAGTGGAAATCCCA
>NW_017306505.1:1671660-1672268 GCF_000935625.1 Nanorana parkeri | reverse complement strand
CCAGAAGACATCTAGAAGAGAAGGAAGCAGACCTTGCCTGTCATGTGACTGCCCAGAAGACATCTAGAAGAGAAGGAAGCAGACCTTGCCAGTCATGTGACCTGCCAGAAGACATCTAGAAGAGAAGGAAGCAGACCTTGCAGGTCATGTGACTGCCCAGAAGACATCTAGAAGAGAAGGAAGCAGACCTTGCCAGTCATGTGACCTGCCAGAAGACATCTAGAAGAGAAGGAAGCAGACCTTGCAGGTCATGTGACCTGCCAGAAGACATCTAGAAGAGAAGGAGGCAGACCTTGCAGGTCATGTGACTGCCCAGAAGACATCTAGAAGAGAAGGAGGCAGACCTTGCAGGTCATGTGACCTACCAGAAGACACATAGAAGAGGGAAATATATATATATTGTAAAAGGGGGAAAAAATTCTGGGGGGTCCAATCCAGAGTTGGGCATTGACTTTTGGGAGTAGTCACTATAACAGGGGTAGGCATCCTCAGAACTCCAGCTGTTGCGGAACTACAAGTCCTATGAGGCATTGCAAGACTGACAGCCACAGGCATGTTGGGATTTGTAGTTTTAGCACAGCTGGATTTACACTAAAGTGGAAATCCCA
>NW_017306505.1:1671200-1671498 GCF_000935625.1 Nanorana parkeri | reverse complement strand
CCGGCCTCTGGGGGGGGGGGGGGGGATTCCATTTTCCCAAATTCGCCTGGGAAAGTGGAATTACCCTTTAACTGAACAAGCTAAAGAGAGAAGCCGACTGGTTTAAGACGAAATCCAGCGGATTAAAGATCCCCTTAGCCTCCATTCACACCTCAGTGATTTGTCCCTCCTTTCCCAAAGAAGGTTCACCCCGGAGCGTCTGGGTGCTGCTTGTTGCACAATAAAGTACATGAGATTTTTTAGAGTGCAAGATGCCCATTGTGACACCCACTATGACCCCCAGTGATGCCCACTATGA
>NW_017306505.1:1668595-1671046 GCF_000935625.1 Nanorana parkeri | reverse complement strand
GAACCGTAGGAAGCGGCAGAGGGCCCTGGAAGAAAAGGGTGGAATTCATCAGCTTCCCTCTTCAGTTATTTCAGTTAAGCATTGAAAATGAGAAGCTGGTTTCCATGGGTAACTACTCCAGATTCTGCTCCAGTTTTTATGAACCCCCCCCCATTGGGCGTTAAGCTTTTCCAGATTGGGCGATCTGATAGCGCAAGACGCCACACAGATAACAACAGGAAGCAGATAAAAGGAGGATGGTGGTGTATGATGTCGTAGAGGATACATTGGGCAATAAGCTTTCCCTGACTGGGCGATCTGATGGCACAAGACACACAGAAATAAACAGGAAGCAGATAAAAGGAGGATGGTGACGTATGATGTCATAGATGATACTGCATTCCGATGGCCAAAACTGAAAACACCCAAAGCTTGAAAATACATGAAAAACACGGAAAAAAAGCTTCAAAATCACCTGAAGATGCTCACAAGTGCGAATGGGGGCCTAAAGGGTATGCCCAGTTTCTAGCAAATGTGTGAAACTGAAATTACCCCCATACATTGGTTGTGCCCCAACCCCTCCCTCAGTAGTCATGCCACTGAGGAAAGGAAACCTCTGTTTCCCCAATGAACGATGCATGTCGTGTACACCGTACGTATCCTTGCAGCCCGGTACTCTGTATATGCAATAATGCTCACAAAGGTCGAGCAGTCATTGGTCAGTGCAGTCACCTGACCAATGAGAAGCACTTGCTAAGCAGTTTTCATTGGTCAGGTTGGGGTGACAACCAGGGAACTGGTATTTTTCTGAATGTCAACTTTCATCTGTTCTATTATCTTTCCTATTCGGCAGGTTCTATTTTTCTTGTTATGGCCGCACGCTGGGGGGAATTTATCAAAAACATGGATCCGCTGTGCGTGGCAACCAATCAGCATCCACCTTTCATTTTCAAAGCTAAACTGGAGAGAAGCTGATTGGTTGCCATGGGTAACGGCTCGAGTATTGATAAATCTCTCCTCCATCTGCTGCAGTAATTGATTTCTGCCACTAGGTGTCCTCAGCCTTCCAGAGGGAATGATGCCCAGCGTCCAATCTGAGGCTCTGTTCACACCTAGGTGTATCGAATATGCGCGTTTCTACCGCGGTAAAAAAAAAACGTGCGTTTCCGAGGGCTACTTGGCTGTATCCCAATGGAAACACGCGATAAAACCGCTGCAAAGAAGCTCATGTACCTTTTCAGGCGTAGGCCGTTTTGTAGTGCGTTCAGACAGGCTGAAATACGGCAAGGTGTGAACCATATCCATAGAAAACAATGGGATTTTCATGTTTGAGCGTTGAACGCGCTACAAAAGGTACAGGTGTGAACCAGGCCTGAGGTTGTGCAGGGCATTGTGGACCTGAGGGGGTGTCGCTGCAGTGGCCCTTAGGTTATGGTCACATGGGTGGTATAAATAGGCGGTTGAGCCAGCCATCGTCCTACATACTGACATGGAGTCCCCTCAGGACCATCCACATGGCTGAGAGGCAACCATTTTAACTCGGCATGACAAATGTGCATATTTAAAGTCACAGGGACTGCGCCATGACCTCACGCCGACCACTCGGCACACTCAGGTAGTGCAGAATTTCAATGTAAGATCCCCATTGGGGTGCTAAAAAACAAAGCGGACGGTATCGCCGTCTGAATACCTGCGAACTGCCGATCCGCCGCCATGTGTCAGGCCACACTTGCATGCAGGGATTGGCACTGATGGTCTGCACATCCAGTGCTTGGGAAGCTGACCTTGCAGGTCATGTGACTGCCCAGAAGACATCTAGAAGAGAAGGAAGCAGACCTTGCAGGTCATGTGACTGCCCAGAAGACATCTAGAAGAGAAGGAAGCAGACCTTGCCTGTCATGTGACTGCCCAGAAGACATCTAGAAGAGAAGGAAGCAGACCTTGCCAGTCATGTGACCTGCCAGAAGACATCTAGAAGAGAAGGAAGCAGACCTTGCAGGTCATGTGACTGCCCAGAAGACATCTAGAAGAGAAGGAAGCAGACCTTGCCAGTCATGTGACCTGCCAGAAGACATCTAGAAGAGAAGGAAGCAGACCTTGCAGGTCATGTGACCTGCCAGAAGACATCTAGAAGAGAAGGAGGCAGACCTTGCAGGTCATGTGACTGCCCAGAAGACATCTAGAAGAGAAGGAGGCAGACCTTGCAGGTCATGTGACCTACCAGAAGACACATAGAAGAGGGAAATATATATATATTGTAAAAGGGGGAAAAAATTCTGGGGGGTCCAATCCAGAGTTGGGCATTGACTTTTGGGAGTAGTCACTATAACAGGGGTAGGCATCCTCAGAACACCAGCTGTTGCGGAACTACAAGTCCTATGAGGCATTGCAAGACTGACAGCCACAGGCATGTTGGGATTTGTAGTTTTAGCACAGCTGGATTTACACTAAAGTGGAAATCCCACCGATCTG
>NW_017306505.1:1666189-1668099 GCF_000935625.1 Nanorana parkeri | reverse complement strand
CCCCCCTAGTGATGCCCATTATAAGAACCGTAGGAAGCGGCAGAGGGCCCTGGAAGAAAAGGGTGGAATTCATCAGCTTCCCTCTTCAGTTATTTCAGTTAAGCATTGAAAATGAGAAGCTGGTTTCCATGGGTAACTACTCCAGATTCTGCTCCAGTTTTTATGAACCCCCCCCCATTGGGCGTTAAGCTTTTCCAGATTGGGCGATCTGATAGCGCAAGACGCCACACAGATAACAACAGGAAGCAGATAAAAGGAGGATGGTGGTGTATGATGTCGTAGAGGATACATTGGGCAATAAGCTTTCCCTGACTGGGCGATCTGATGGCACAAGACACACAGAAATAAACAGGAAGCAGATAAAAGGAGGATGGTGACGTATGATGTCATAGATGATACTGCATTCCGATGGCCAAAACTGAAAACACCCAAAGCTTGAAAATACATGAAAAACACGGAAAAAAAGCTTCAAAATCACCTGAAGATGCTCACAAGTGCGAATGGGGGCCTAAAGGGTATGCCCAGTTTCTAGCAAATGTGTGAAACTGAAATTACCCCCATACATTGGTTGTGCCCCAACCCCTCCCTCAGTAGTCATGCCACTGAGGAAAGGAAACCTCTGTTTCCCCAATGAACGATGCATGTCGTGTACACCGTACGTATCCTTGCAGCCCGGTACTCTGTATATGCAATAATGCTCACAAAGGTCGAGCAGTCATTGGTCAGTGCAGTCACCTGACCAATGAGAAGCACTTGCTAAGCAGTTTTCATTGGTCAGGTGATCACGCTGACCAATGATTGCTCGACCTTTGTGAGCATTATTACATACACAGAGTACAGGGGTGCAATGCTGTGTACACAACATACTATACATTGGTGGAGGAACAGCAGTTTCCCCAAAGGTTTGACTTCGGAGGGGGCAATTTGTGGGGTAATTTCAGTTTTCCACATTGGCTGGGAAACTGCAATTGCCCTTTAGGCCTCATTCACACACAACGCAAGAGCAAAATTGTATATTGCGCATGTACGTGCTTATATGCGCGTATGTATACGCAAATACGCGCGTATATGCGTGCACCATATGCAATCCCAGAATGCATCATTTGTAATAGAAATTTGAATGAACTGTACATGCGCGTAAAATACGCTGCCTGTACGCATCTCGATTCCATTATGTTTTTTGCGCATTTTTACGCTATGCAAATATACGGCTCCATACGCAGCTATGTGTATGGGGCCATTTATTTGCATACGCTGCATATGGTACAATACGCACGTAGGCGAGTATATGCGCGGCAGTGTGAATGAGACCTAAAGAGATATCTATAATGAACGTATCCGTCCCCATTCACACCGGAGCGTGAACGTTTCCAGACGGTTTTTCCATGAGCCCAAAAAATGTGCGATTGTACCCCCCCAAAAAAACAGCTGATGTATTTTTTTTGAGCAACAAGCGACACAACGCTCCGGTGTGCACGGGCCCCATTAGAATACGATGGGATTCGTCATGCTGAGCTTTGTCACGCTTCTGTAAACACGCTCAGGCGTGAATGGGGGGGAGGGGGGTACCTAGCATGCAGACCACATGGAGCTGATCTTGCGATCCTTCTATTGAAAATAATATATACGATTGTTGCATTCTCATGTATGTAACCACACAGCATATCGATACATATTAACCATATTAGGTGCATGGGACTCTGTGCAGAATCGAAGGGGTGTGGGGGGGTCTGATATAGGGAGCTGGGCTGGTCCATGTGGATACAATAGTGGGGGGAGCCAGCAGGGCAGGGTGTGACTCTGCATTCATTCTCCTCTCATTGTTATCCCAGCTAGAGGAAATCTATAGAACCTAAAAGCAGAATCTCCCTGTGCTAACACCTCCTGTGAATGTGACCCAGCCCCCCCCC
>NW_017306505.1:1652689-1666174 GCF_000935625.1 Nanorana parkeri | reverse complement strand
CTAATCTCTCTACTGGCTCCCCCACCTCTGTCTCCTCCCCTTCTCGCTCTCTCTTCTGGATCCCCCTTGAGCTGAGTCAGGCGTTAGCTCTCCCTTCCACAGCATTGCAGTAGTCAGCCACCCAGCAAGCCCCTTCCTTTCTGATCATCTTCCACTCTGCATCCTTCAGCACCATGGCCAGCACCCTGTCAGGTAGGAGAACTGCATCCATCCAAGGACCAGCGATGACCTAGCATAAGGGGGGGGTTGGGAGGTGGGCGATGCATCACTGACCTTCTATACGTGCATGGTCCTCTTGGCTTATTCAGTGCAATGAAATGCATCCGTTATTCGACGTTTCATTTCCTTCCCGAAAGGTTACATTCGCCTTCTACATATTGCGCCGTCGCTGCTCGTCGTTGCACCGCCTCGTTCAATAAGCTTCCCTCTCTGCAATCTGACTTGAGGTCCCTGGGCGTGGTGCACTTGCAAAAAAAAAAAATGTGCATTTATCCTTTTCATTTGTAGGGGGACAAAAGCTCGTCGAGGGCGGGGGAGTGCTGGATGGATACAGCATGCAATATATGAATGTGTGTATGTAGCAATCTATTGCGTACAGCTATAGCATGGGGCATATTTCGCAATCGTTGGGTCATTTAGGGGTTCATTAACGATAGCTTCCGTGCATCGGATGCTCCCATTGGCCGAAATGTTCTGTTTTGTGGTTTATTGGCAATCGTTGCTTTTTTCTTTTGGCTGCACATGCACTGCGTCTAATAGCCAGGGAGATGACAGTGGGTCCCTTAAGGTGACCATACAATTTGATTGTGTACCCCATAATAAGAGGACGCCCTCACAAATCCATCCAATGTATGATCAGATCACGGAGGCCCTATGGCAGATCTAAAGGAGATTGTATAATGGGAGACCTAATGTCAGAGCTCCCTGTCCTCCAGATGATTGGTCAATGGTAAGAAAAAAAAATGGCAACTGCTCCCTGATATAAGCTTTTTTTTTTTGGGAGAAACGAGAACTATGGAAAGGCGTCGCAGAGATTTCCCAGCAGGCTGGGCGATCGGTACGGGCGACACCCCCCCCCCCTTTGGAAATCGTTTGCAATGCTAACCCTCAGTTTGAAGTATAGAAGGGTGTCAGCAGCCATTTTTGCTATGAAAACAAATGGTCATATCTGGTCTTGCTGAAGGCATAGGATGGACATGACATGTAAAACCTCATTGCATGCACATGTGTGCCACGGCTGCATCTCAACATGCAGACCGCCTCCCCTCCCTGTCTGGTTTTGCATAGCCCATGCAGACAGATTTTGTCTCTTTGTTGATCAATTGCCTGGTAACAGCAAATACGGATATTTAAAGGCCCCCCCCCCCTTTTTTGTGTGTGCTGCTATTGATTGCCCCCCCACCCTCCCAACACCCACGCAGCTACACAGGGTCTCATGCCGCTGCATGGGTGGGATTTTGGATTAGACGGCAGTGAGGTCTACATGTGAGTCTTATTGTTTGGGATGAAGGAATGACACTGCAGTAGTCCACAGATTGCCATCATGCACCATTCTCCAGCTGGGGAATACGGCCTTAGTCTTATACGGGGATCAGAGCCGACGCTGATTGTGCTGACTGCAGATGCCATCCTCGGGTTACAAAGGATTGGCAAGCAGAGGAGAGCCACGCATTCTCCAACGATGAGAGGCTGATGGTGGCTGATGTCTGCCATGGTGCCTGGCAGGTACCAGCACACATTGATGACAGCTACGCCAGCCTTCTACAAGCATTCCTCCGTTCGCCTGATGGGTTGTTGACAGCAGTTTTTTTTTTGTAGATTGGAAAAAGAAAGAACTGCAGCTGAAATTGCCCATGTGTGCTTCCTATTGTACAACCCTAGGCTCGTCATACATGTTGCATTCTGATTGTACAATCCCCTCTAGATCTACTGACCGGCATGACGTACAAGGGCCCCCCGCCTGATCGGATACAAATTGATCGGCTGGTTTACATACGTCCTCGTATTACATCGTTTTGGTAGTTCTAAATTTGAGTGTACGGTCAGATTGTAAGGTGTGTGGTGAGCCTTAGATATGCTGACAACAATGTAGTGCAAGGGTAGGCAACCTTGGCATTACAGCTGTTGTGGAACTACAAGTCCCATGAGGCATTGCAAACTCTTTACCTGCAAAGGAAACATAATACAGAGCTTATGATGTGCAAACAGAATTATGTAGCCAGAAATGGTTTGGCATTTGTCAGGGAAGGTGGCCTGGCCTTTGTATTTCATCAGGGGTCATCAGGCTAGGCCTGCCAGCTGTTGTGGAACTACAAGTCCCATGAGGCATTGCAAACTCTTTACCTGCAAAGGAAACAAAATACAGAGCTTATGATGTGCAAACAGAATTATGTAGCCAGAAATGGTTTGGAAGTTGTCAAGGCGGCCTGGCCTTTGTATTTCATCAGGGGTCATCAGGCTAGGCCTGCCAGCTGTTGTGGAACTACGAGTCCCATGAGGCATTGCAAGACTCCTTACCTGCAAAGGAAACAAAATACAGAGCTTATGACGTACAAACAGCATTATGTAGCCAGAAATGGTTTGGAAGTTGTCAAGGCGGCCTGGCCTTTGTATTTCATCAGGGGTCGGCAGCCTAGGCCCTCCAGCTGTTGGGGAACTACAAGTCTCACGAGGCATTGCAAGAGTCTGATAGCCAGAGGCATGACTCCTAGAAGCACGATGAGATTTTTAGTTTCACCCCAGCCTTAGGGCTGAGATTTCCCACCCTTGATGCAGTGCAAGAGCCTTATAAATGGAAAAGGTTGTCGGTAGGCCTACCTAAGATTTTTGATAGGCCCTCATTGGGCATCATTTTTTAGGTTGATCTATAAGGAGATGATGACATTTTTGGTTGGTGACATTTGTGGTTGGTGGCAGAGGCAGTTCTCTGAGTCTCTTTGGAATCTTTCATCCCAACTGACCAAAGCCTCAATTCACAGACCACACCAGGGTGAGGATCCATATCTTCAACCCATGTGACTTCCTCCATGATGCAACACTCCAGCCTAGAGGCCAATATCGAAGGCTGACTCACCCACTCACATGACTGATTGGGTGACTCATGGACCCCCTTCATGCTCCAAGACACAGGGCATTGAGGTGTGATGGAGGAATGAGTGGCGGGGGGTCCCTGATGAGGTGAGTATCAGTGGGTCGGTGACCTGAACATGTCATTAAAGGAAGGCTGTCATGTAAATACCTTCCTACCCCTGATCTTGGGCGCTTTCCTTCCTGGACTTGCCCTTTAAAGGAAACAAGACACGGCCATTACTGACCCTGTTAGTTGCCTGATTGTTTTTCTGATCCTTTTGCTTAGGCGCTTCCAGAGTCACTGACCCAAAACAAATATGCAGATCAGAAAGGAAAAATAGAACTGAAGCAAGAGGACCAGTATGACAGGCAGGCAGTTGGCTGACATCACAGCAGAAGCAGCTCGCCTTGACGCACGATTTGTCTGGTTGATGCTGTCTGATGAAGGATGTCATCAAAGTAAAGCAGGGGCAGGCAAACACCAGCCCTCCAGCTGTGGCGGAACTACAAATCCCATGATGCATCTGCCTCCGGGAGTCTTGCCTGTGGCTGTGAAAATCTTGCAACGCCTCATGGGATTTGTAGTTCCACAACAGCTGGAGGGACGGAGTTTGCCCACCCCTGAAGGAAAGGTTTCTGGCTGCTCTTTAGTCCTGTATAGCAGATGACTCCCTCAGCCGACCGGGCGCCGAGTCCTTCACCCTGAATTGTCAACGCATCCAGAGAAACACATCCACCAGCACACCGTAGCATTCAACACTTGTAAAACTTTATTATTCCAGGACAAACGTCAATCTGCCTGGGACGTCCTCCTCTGATATGTTTCACTCATTTTCAAGGGTTGTCATCCCTCTGACTCGTTCAGCTTAAGCTATTGACTTCTGTAAACAAAGGGTTTCTTCTTTTCTTTCATTGTGAATTTTCTAGCCCAGACCATGATAAATAAATGCAGACAACATATAGAAAACCTTTACCTTACAGGTGGAAGATTTCTCATCTATAATCCCTTAGCATGGCAACTTCAGCATGCCAGTTGTGGTAGAACTACAAGTCCCATGAGGCATTGCAAGACTCTGACAGCCACGGCTCCCAGAGACAGATGCATGATGGGATTTGTAGTTACACCACACATTTGTTTCTAATCCTGCACTGCCCATAGGCACCTTTTCTTATTTTACTTATTGCAAGCAAGGTGAATAACATTGGCAGCTGCTGACAAGCCTAAAGTACTCCCATCACAGTACAACTTGTAGTCTAAATGCATGTAGGGGATTGCAGTCCACATACATGTAGAGGATTGCAGTCCACATACATGTAGAGGATTGCAGTCCACATACATGTAGGGCATTGTGGTCCACACACACGTAGGGGATTATGGTCCGCATATGTGTAGGGAATTGTGGTCCACATACATGTAAAGGATTGTAGTCCACATATATATATAAAGGATTGTAGTCCACATATATGTAGGAAATTGTTGTACACATACAGCACATGTAGAGGATTGTAGTCAACATACATGTAGGGGATTGTGGTCCGCATATGTCTAGGGGATTGTGGTCCACATACATGCAGGGGATTGTAGTCCACATACATGCAGAGCATTGTAGTCCACATACATGTAGAGTATTGTAGTCCACATACATGTAGGTGATTGTGGTCTGCATATGTGTAGGGGATTGAGTATTGTAGTCCACATACACGTAGTGGATTGTAGTCCACATACATGTAGGGGATTGTAGTCCACTTCATGTAGGGGTTTGTGGTCCACATATATGTAGAGGATTGTAGTTCACATATATGTAGAGGATTGTTGTCCACATACATGTAGATGATTGTAGTCCACATACATGTAGGGGATTGTGGACTGCATATGTGTAAGGGATTGTAGTCCACGTACAGGATTGTAGTCCACATATATGTATGGAATTGTGGTCCACATATGTGTAGGGGATTGTAGTCTACATACATGTAGAGGATTGTAGTCCACATACATGTAGAGCATTGTAGTCCACTTACATGTAGGGGATTGTGGTCCACATACATGATTTCTCTCATAAAACCCCAAAACGCATTGACCACTCTACTTAAACCCAGAAACGCATTGGCTACTCTTGTTGAGCATTCCCAGAGCCTGACGGAATTGCACCGGGTCTATTTTATTGGCGTGGCCCTTCAATCCCTACTGCGATCACAGTGATCAAAGCAGCTTTTCATTGTAAAATAAGATCCTGCTTTCCAGCATTTCCCAGAAGGCCTTGCTGAAAACGCCTTTCTCCTTCTGACATTGGCTTCCTGCTTTGCACCCGAGGCACACATGTGTAGCCAGCTGCCAGTCGTGTCTGGCACGGAGTAATTAGGGCTGAAGGCTGGCGTCAGGCTTGGTGCCTCTGGAGGACGGAAGCAGCTTATTAGGATTGGAGACGGGGAATAAGTGCGAGTCCTCGGTGACACGTCTGAGCGTCTGACAATTGCAGGCTTTGTCTGGGGGACAGGCACCTGTCTGGGATCAGAAGAGGATGAAGTCTTCACGTTGGCATCAGGTGCCATCTTCATCACGTAAAGAGGAGAGAGAGACGACGTCACACACATATCTCGCCAGTTTCCCCTAGCTTCAGGGGCGGCTGTCAACACGTTTCAACCAATTCCCTCCGTTACTCTCGCCTTTGCAAGGATAGCTCCTTTCATGTCTACTACATACTACACGCATGTTCCTATTGCCCTTAAAGTGCACCTGTCATGAAAGAAATGCTGAAGCTTGCATGGCTTATGATGATGGTGGCTTGGCTGTGTCTGGGACAAGCATGCTATAGTCAAGGTTGAGGTTCAACCCCCCAAATCCGCCTCCACGTGACAATGCTCCAGCCCAGGTATTGGCTGCTCAGGCACTGAACATTGCATCATGGGAGAGAAGTGAGCAAGCCACATGCTCACCTAAACCCAGGGCCGGATTTACTCTATCGGCTGCCCCAAGGCCAGGTTCCTCAATGCGTGGGCGGGAACAAGACAAGGCACCATGCACTAGAAGAGAGAGCAGCAGTGACCGGTCTTTATTCCAGGTGGGGGATGAGACAAGACCAGTCACCCTGCACAAGGAGAGAACAGCAGTGACCGGTCTTTATTACAGGAGGGGGATGAGACAAGACCAGTAACCCTGCACAAGGAGAGAGAGCAGCAGTGAGCGGTCTTTATTACAGGAGGGGGCGGAGACAAGACCAGTCACCCTGCACAAGGAGAGAGAGCAGCAGTAATAAAGACCTGTCATTGCTGTTCTCTCTCCTTGTGCAGGGTGGCTGGTCTTGTCTCATCCCCCTCCTGTAATAAAGACCGCTCACTACTGCTCACTCTCTCCTTGTGCTGGGTGATTGGCCTCGACTCCGCCCCGTCCTGTAATAAAGACCGGTCACTGCTGCCCTCTCTCCCTGTGCAGGGTCACTGGTCTTGTCTCCCTCCAGTAGTTTTATGCCTAGGGGGCAGTAAGAAGCTCTTTTACTTACCTGATCCCCACTCACCCAGCAATAGGCACCCTCCTCTTCTCCCCTGTGGACTGTCCCTCAGTGTCCTCACATACAATGCAGGGCTATGGACACTGCATTCTACTTGAGGGGCCACCAGAGGGAATGGGAGAAGAGGCTGCGGGGACCAGTACAGCTATTTCCTGTCCCACGGGCATAAATGAGCAGTTAACCCTTCCAGGGCTGGGGCAAAGGAAAATGTTTAATTTTCCCCGGAGTTGGCCTTTAAATTATTTGGCTACCTTGGAAGAGCTTAGATCTAAGTTTGGGCTGATCTGATGGACATGATTTACTTTGTTTTTTGTTTATTTCTTTTTTACAGCCTACAAAGAGAAGATGAAGGAGCTGTCTATGCTGTCTCTGATCTGCTCTTGCTTCTACTCCCAGCCCCATCCCAACACAATCTACCAGTATGAAGGTCAGTAACGTCTCCCACACAGGGGACATGTGTGCATGTCATAGTCCCTGTAATGATGTATTCATGGACGCAACCATTGTAGGTCATGTGATCACTACTGTAGAGGACCAGACAGGGCAAACAAAAACCATAAGCATAACCATTTCCCCGAGTTTTATCCCTTCAAAAATGCTGATTGATCTGCCAGAAATCTGGTGAGCTCCTAACTTCCTGTTTGGGCTGACAACACAGCGCCTCTGCTGTACTGAGACACCAGCCGGAGTTGCCCTACTCGCTGGATTACAGAACTTTACCTATCCCCACCCTCCCTGTCCCTTTCCACATGCATACATTGATTTAGTTCCCATGCTGCTGCCTTGACTACTACTGAAGGAACACTGGGAGCCCAGAACCCAAAATAGGGTTTATGGTGCACCAAGTTATCAGTAGGGATGAGCTCAGGTTCAGCCTGAATGTGGACCAAACCTGAGCTTCTCCGAACTTGGAAGGAGCTCCTCCTGAACAGAAGGAAGCTCACATTGTGCTTCCCAATCAGCTGTGGGCAGGGAATTCCCCACTCACTGCTTGCCATATGCACAGGGTGGGATGCAATGACATCATTGACCTTATATGGCTACATGCCCATATTTGGTAAATGACATTCACCTAATATGTGGCCATTAAAGATGAATGATGTCCCTACAAGCATCCCGTCCCTTTGTTTGCATGCGGCTGCAGGGTGGGGAATACCTAGCCCACAGCTGATTGGGTGGAAGTGCCCATGGCACTTCCGTGTTTGGAGGAGCTCAGGTGCGGAACTCATCCCTAGGCAGTGGCGTCACTAGGGTGGTACAGGGGGTGCGGCCCGCACCCGGGTGATACCATTGGAGAGTTGACACCAAAATGAATGACAGTCATTTTGAGGTCACCCCCTCTAAAAAGTCAGGCACTCGGTCATGGACCAAGAGCCCGACAGTTGCAGGAGAGAGGAGGGGACCCGGCAGCATACCTTATCCCGCCGGGTGAACGTCCCCTCCTCACCAAGATGAACCCTGGCAGGTAACAGCTTGTTGACGTCATCATGCACGAGCACGATGACGTCACAGGCATGCGCGGTGACTTCACTGCGGGCTGTCACCTGATACCCGCCGCGGGTGACACCCTGCCTCGGGACACCCCTGTCCCTTGGTACCAGCGTGGCTATAAGCACTGGGGTACGTTTCTCACACTCAGAGCCGAAGAAGCTGCTTAGGTAGCCATTGAAACATGTGCGACGTTAAAATGTATCTAAATGCACCATAAAATGTATCTAAATGCACTAAAACATATATCTAAAAGCAAAAATGTAACATATTGCAGCTTACCAGTCCTTAGATGTGGTGCCTGCGTAAGATTCCTTAATCTTCAGTTTTTAGCCTTGATTTTCCCCTTGTGAGTCTGCCAGTAGCACACTTCCTGTCCTAAGGTGACAACATCATTCACTAGCCTTACTGTTTTAGGACAACAGAAACAAGATAGGAAACCCGCCCCTCTCCGATTCTCCATAACAAATAAGGGCGTGGTTCTCCGGTAGTCCTCGGAGATAGCTAAGAACCATGTAATTGATAAGAAGCAGAGAGCCCAGGAAGCTGTCAGCTCACAAGATTTTGGGCAGGATGAGGGGTTTTTATTTTGAACACATATAACAAAATGCTTCCAACGGGATATTTAACAGACCAAAGTGGGGGAGCAAATGAGATGAGCTGATTGTTTGGGTTTATATAAATTGTAAAGGACAAGTCCGGATGAATGTGACTTTCTCCTACCAGCGATGCTTGATGTGACTTGTCAATCTTTCTGGTCACAGACATGGAGGTAAAGCAGCTGAATAAGAGAGCCTCAGGGCAGAGCTTTGAGGTGATCCTGAGGTCTCCTTCAGACTTGTCCCCGGACAGTCCTCCTATATCCGCCTCCCTCCGGAAGAAGGATGTCTCTCTGGAGGAACTGCAGAAGAGGCTGGAGGCAGCCGAGGAGAGGAGAAAGGTAAGCTGCCATGCTGTTGGGTGATGGTAAAGGGAAGCCCTAGGCAACATGCAAACGTTAGTCATTTATTAAGTGGGAAAAGCTATACATTCAGAATACCTGGCAGTGTCCTGCTTCTGTTTGTCATTGACAGATCTGGCATTTAAAGGACAGGTCCCATTTGTAATGCAACCTCCCAAGCTCCCTCACCTTAGCCTCTACACCCTACATTCTTCACCCTAGCCTATTCACACTAGTCTTGTCACCTTAACCTCTTCCCCCTTGCCCCTTCACCCTAATCTCTTCCCCTTAGCCTCTTCACCCTAGTTTCTGCAACCTTGACTGTTCAGCCTAACCCCTTCACCCTAGTCTCCTCACCTGAGCCTCTTCACCATAGCCCCTGCCCTAGTCTCATTACCCTAACCTCTTCACCCTAGCCCCTTCAACCTAGTTTCATCACCTTAACCTCTTCACCCTAGCCTCTTCACCCTTGTCCCGTTTCCCTAGTCTCATCCTCCTAACCACCTCACCCTATTCTCGTTACCCATCTCTTCACCTGAGCCTCTTTACCCTTGCCCCTTTTCCCTAGTCTCATCCCAGTAACATATTCACCCTATTCTCTTTACCCTAGTCTCTTCACCTGAGTCTCTTCACCCTTGCCCCTTACCCTAGTCTCCTCACCCTATTCTCTTTACCCTAGTCTCCTCACCGTGTTCTCTTTACCCTAGTCTCCTCACCCTATTCTCTTCACTCTAGTCTCTTCACCCTTGCCCCTTACCCTAGTCTCCTCACCCTAGTCTCTTCACTCTAGTCTCTTCACCTGATGCTCTTCACCCTTGCCCCTTACCCTAGTCTCCTCACCCTAGCCTCTTCACTCTAGTCTCTTCACCCTTGCCCCTTACCCTAGTCTTGTCACCCTAGCCTCTTCAATGTAATCTCTTCACCTTTGCCTCTTCACCCTAGTATCTTCAACCTTGCCTGTTCAGCCTAACCCCTTCACCCTAACCTCTTTGATGTAGCCCCTTCCCCCTAGTCTCTTAACCCAAGCCCCTTCACCCTAACTCTTTAACCCCAGCCCCTTCACCCTAACCTGTTAACCCTAGCCCCTTCACCCTAGCCTCTTCACTCTAGCACCCTAACCTATCCTAAGCCCAAACTACCCACCCACTGCTCTTACCCTATATTTGGTCTAAATACCCAATGGTCTATTATATGATATTTTCACTGATCTTTGTCATTTACTATGTTGAGTCTTTCCTGGCTTGGCATGAGACATAAATGTACATCTATGCCATGCAGCGATTCACACCTACACCTTGTTTCACTGTAGGGACACAATAAACTGATTTTTTTCAAAAATAAAAGCTTTCCACCCAGATGGTTGCTTACCCCTTTGCAGCATTGACAGCCCCCTGCAGAGTTTTCAGCCTTGTGTTTAATCACCAAGGCCGTAAATACCATGTGAGGCTGCTGCCATCTGACAGAGGTAAGTAGGCACCTGGGGGCTAAGCGATTTGCTTAGGACAGGTTTGAAGACTAGGAAGATGGGGCTGGGAAGTTTTTATGCTAAAGTGAACCTTTAAGACACACAGACCTCATTTAGGGTCCCTTTGCATTGTATTACTGCTGCAAGAAAGCGACAACTGTAACCTTGTCTAACTAAGCACCCCTGTGGATAAGAAGCACCATGAGGCACTAGACGGGTGTTAAATAAACTCTTTATAATGAAGAACTTGTGTTTTGCCCATCAGTCCCAGGAAGCTCAGGTGCTGAAACAGCTTGCCGAGAAGCGGGAGCACGAGAGAGACGTCTTGCACCGGGCAATAGAAGACAATAACAATTTCAGCCGAATGGCTGAGGAAAAACTCAACTACAAGATGGAGCTCAGCAAGGAGATCCGTGACGCACATCTGGCCGCTCTCAGGGAGCGCCTCCGTGAAAAGGTAAGGCAGTCTTAGGCGCATGACCCCATGAAAGGGCATTCTATGGACAAAAAGTGGAACTAGGCTTAAAGCAGAACTCCAGCCAAATATATCAAAGGATCAAAATGAATATAATACCTTAACAGATAAAATAACAAAATATTCACCTTCAATCCACAGATTTCCCCTACAGTCCTTTTTTTTTTTTTACTGCCACTAGAGGTCCTGAATGAGCCATGTGGATCAATATATAAAATAAACCTGTAACATCTTTCCTTTCTTCCTTCCTTTCCACGTTGTTTTCCTCCTTCATTACCGCTTTTCATTTCCTCCTTCCTTTCCTCTCATCCTTTCTTCCCTTTTCTTTCTTTCTTTTCAACTCCTTTCCTCCTTCCTTTTCAACTTTCCTTTCCCCATTCCTTCCCTTTCCCGTTCCTTTCCTCCCTTCATTTCTTTTCCTCCTTCCTTCCTTTTACTTTCCTTTCCTCCTACCTTTCCCTTTTTAGTTCCTTTCCTCTATTTTCATCCTTCCTTTTCTTTCCTCCTTCCTTTCCTTGTTCCTTTCCTCTCTTTTCCTCCTTTATTTCAGTTTCTTCTTCCTTGCCTTTTCTTTATATCCTTCATTTCCCCCTTTCCCCTTCTCTCCTCCTTTCCTTTCCCTCTTTCCTTCCTTTCCTCCTTCCTTCCCTTTCCTCTCTTTTCCTCCGTCCTTTCTGTTCCTCCTCCTTCCTTCCCTTTCTTCCTTAATTTCCCCCTTTCCTTTTCTCTCCTCCTATTCTCTTTCCTTTCCTCCTTCCTTTCGCTCCTTCCTTTCTTTTCATCCTTCCTTCCAACCCTTACCTTTCCTCTGTCCTTTTTGTTCCTCCTTCCTTCCCTTTCTTCCTTTATTTCCCCCTTTCCTTTTCTCTCCTCCTTCCTTTCCGCATTCCTCTCCTCCCTATCCTTTCCCTCTTTCTTTCCCCCCTTCTTTTTCTTCATTACCTTATTGTATATTTCATGCCCCCCCTCTGATCTGACAGTCTAAAACTGGCTTTTCTGTCCCCGTTTCCAGCAAAAACTATACAAAAGATTCCACAGGATATATTTGCCCCCAGGTGTACACATTGTTATTTGTTCTTGCAGTTTGTTGACAAATTGGTCTCTTATTTGCTCACTTATGTTATAGTGTTTTCATTAGAACTATGTACATGTAAACACTCCATTTTTCTTTGTTACCTAATAAAGCCATTCAAACAAAATATATAAAAATAAACATATAACAAACCTGGGCAACTTCAAGCGAGCATATGCTGAAACCAAATGCATGAACATAATGATAACTGCCTGTGAAATCGATCAGAGGGTCCGGAAATAGAGGAAGCTGAAGTTACATGAAAATCTCAAGTGCTTTGTAAAAGTCAAGTGTGGCCACTGCACCATCCCACCTCTCTATTGATTATTTAACGTGATCCTTGCTGGCCAGTAGTGAAGTTTGAGAGGTGTAAGGGGCCATGCTGAACTTTTACAGGTAGAGTTGAGATTTGCTTGACTTCAACAAGGGATGAGCTTGGGACCCAATATCCTCCTAACATGGAAAGGGTCATTGGTCACCCGCCCAATCTGCTGTGGGCTAGGGCATTCCACACCCTGCAGCCGCACATCAACAAAGGCGTGTAATGCTTGTGCTGATATCAATGACCGTATATGGCCACATAGGCATATTAGGTCAATATAATTGACCAAATATAGCTATGGGGCCATATAAGGTCAATTATGTCACTGCATCCCGCCCCTTACATGCAAAGTAATGACTGTAGTCAGAACCTTGTACCTGAGTTGCCAGCTTCATCTACCTGTCACAGCAATTGCAAGAAGTTGTCCATCCTCCCCACATCTTATACATTACGAATAATTCAGCAGAAGATCCCTAATTCAGTTTTGGGTGGACTGGTCCTTTAAAGCTAGGTATTAAAAAAAAACACCAATTAATGCAGTTATAAGGTTGATTTTATTAATAATGTGCCAGACAATGGTCTGAGAATATCTGTGAACATTCGTTCTGAGCACATACTGTATATACACAACCATTCTTTGATTTTTTTTTCCCTTCACAAGTGTAATTAAATTTAGATGTAAAAGTTGTAATGTCACTTTATGGCCACTAGATGGAGCATAAGAAATAAGCATTTTATTTTCTATGCTGCTCAGCTCCATCTAGTGGCCATAATGCAACAATACAACCTGAGCATTTACATTTAATTACACTTGTAAAGGAAAAAAAACCTAAAAAACATTTGTGCATAGATTCGCACAGGGTGAACGTTTACAGATATTCACAGGTTGAAGGGCCCAGCAAAATGTTTATAAATCAACCCCATTTGTGTTTTGTAAAACCAAAGAGTATTAATTGTATTTTTAAATGCAACTAATGTATCTGAACTTGACTTTGACTACTACTGTGAGTAGGAGGGACAGCAAGATGGACCCATCAGATGTTCTCTATGCAGATATAGATATATATTTATATATATATATATATAAATATATATATATATATATATACAGTATATGTATATATATATACAGTATATGTATATATACA
>NW_017306505.1:1637324-1652102 GCF_000935625.1 Nanorana parkeri | reverse complement strand
TATATATATATACAGTATATGTATATATATATACAGTATATGTATATATACATATATGTTCTGCTGATGGACTGGAGTGTTCCACTTTAAAGCTTATTGCACATTGCTTCAGTTGTGATTGATTCCTTCACCCTCACGGACCGACTATTGTGTCCTTCCAGGAGCAGCATGCTGTTGAAGTCCGCAAGAACAAGGAGCAGCGAGAGGAAATGTCCGGATAAACGCTGCCACTGCCGCAAACCTTCCAAGTCGTCTCCTGGAAACAGCAAAGGAAACTGTTTTACGTACATGTCATCTGTCACTCCATCACACAGCCCCTGCTCCCATCCTCCCTTCCTACCTGTCACCTACATGGCCCCGCTGCCCCGGGGTAATGACCTCCATACGATAACGCCATCTGGATCGCACGACCGCAGAATCTCCCAGAGGAGAACGCCCCTTGCATATCTTATTTTTAAACCATATAAAATACGATGGTTCGACCACCCGGCGTCTCTTGTCTTTTGTGTCTCCTTTCCTTGTAGCTTGCATCTTTTGAAGCCAGGGAAAAGTAAAGCAGTAAGACAAAAACAGGTTTTGCTGCTGTCTAGATTAGTGTCAAAATGTAATATTAAGCTCACTGTATATAGAATTATTCACAGAATCCAACCTATTTAATACCATGCAACATTCAGCTAAAGGGGCATAGTGAGCTTGTGGCCAGGCTAAGTACAGTCAAGTATATACACAGGGCCGGTGCTGCCACTAGGCAAACTAGGCAACCACCTAGGGCGCATTTCTGCCTAGGGCACATTTCTGCCTAGGGCGCAGCCTCAACCTCTTACCCTCCCACGGTGCCCCCCGTTTCAAATTGAAAAAGCCAATAGCAGGCTGGCTATTGCACCCGCCCACTGAGCAGAGGAGCTATACTAAGAGACAACTTTCTCAGGTCCGCTCCTCTGCTCAGTTGCTGGTGTTTCAATAGCCAGTCTGCTATTGGCTATTTCAAATGAAAATAGCCAATAGCAGTCTGTCTATTGTCCTGGCTGCTTACATCCATCTATCGCCTGTGGAAGCTAGCTGGAAGGAGAAGGGGGGGGGGGCTGCGCCGCTGGAGGGGGGTTGGTTCTTGCCTAGGGTGTAAAATAGACTAGCACCGGCCCTGTATATACATATTCTTACAGAGCAGTAAATGAGCTTCAAAATGAGCCCTCACCAACCTCTGTAGCTGCTGGCTGTGTAGAGGAATTAATCCTCAAAATGTACAACAGTAGTACTGAAGACTTTCAAGTCTTTCTATCAGTAACTCCCTCCTCCCAGCAAGGACTTGGTGACTTTTCAGCTTTCTAATATCTCATTTAAACATAGAGAAGGGGTTCTAGGAGGGGTGAGCTGAGTCACTGCTGGGAAGGGGGAACAGGGGGAGCTGAGCTGCCTAGTCATCTCCATTAATGCATAATGTTCTGGTGCGCTAAAGACATAGTCCACCTTTCATATACCTTGTTTCATGTTGCACCCATATTTATGATGTAACATGGTTGCATTCCCCACCCTCAAACCACTACCCCCCAACTACCTGAATTGCAGGGGGCTTCTCTCTGCAGACATCTATTTTGTTTTGCATTTGGCGCAGCTGTGCGGGCGCATCCTGCACAGCAGTGTCCTCTATTTGCAGGGATCTGCGAAAAGGAAGACTACAAGCTGCATCTGCCACCACGGCAGAGGGACTCAGAGATTGCACCAGCAGCAGGGTGATGACATCATGACGCTTGTATTTCATGATTTGCTTCCATAAGCCTCATATCAGCAGGATTTACCTCCCTACAGTCCTGGGGCTGAAGGTAGACAATGCAAGAATTGCATCAATTATTCCCGGGGATCTGTAAAGGGAAGACTATTAGTTCCATCTACCTCAACAGCGGATAGATTCACAGATCACATCAGCGACAAAGAGGTGACATCACCGCCCTTGTAGTCCATGATTTGCTTTCTCCAGCCCTGTAGCAGAAGGATCTACCTCCCTACTGTCCTGAGGCTGGAGGTAAATAAGTCCCATGAGGCATTGCAAGACTCTGACAGCCACAGGCATAACTCCAAGAGGCATGATGTGATTTGTAATTTCACCACAGCTGGAGTGTCGAGGTTGCCTACCCCTGTGTTAGATCGCCAACATTTGCCAATACACAAGCAGAGTGAAGGTCTACCTGCCGGGAAATAATATAACGGAGTGTTTAGGTAAGCACTTCTTTGCAAAGGTTATTGATCTCATAGATCAAAATCACATGATAGCAATATTTAAGTCCAAGGACAACTTAAGTCACATGATTTACGGTTTCCAGGAGCAATGTGGGTGCTTTGTTTATCAATCAGACATACCGCATACTGTAGACCCGCAAAGGCACAAGAATATCTCTAAGGTGCAATCATTATCCAGCACTGTGAAACAGATGGTACATATGGAATGACAAATATGGCTGCCCCATGTCCATATATTATTTCAAAACTGGAATAGGGCTTGTCATGCAAATACACAGATCGATAAGGACATTACTAAATCTGATGCATTTCACATGTATATAGAAACGGCTCCAGCTCACCTTTTAAAATGTATGCAGCTATCTGTTGCTTGCTTGCCTTCTTTCTCACATTCACACTAAAAATAAATACATCAATAAATATATTTTTGTATGTATATATAAATTATATATATATATATATTTCCTGGCTCACCTCATGTCAGCATACCAATGGGTTAACCCCGCCCTCGGACACCCATAGGACCACCCCTAACCAGTGTATAAATCTGGTTAGGGGCCGCAGTTGCCGCGCGGCCCCATTGGTTTCAATGGGGTTACATCCGCGTGGCAATCGCTGAAAAAAGGTACATGTACCTTTTTTTGCGACACACGACGTGCTGCTTTTTTAGTGTTTGATTGCATGGGCGGAATCGAGCGGGAAGCCACACGATCAGTCCAACGCAACAGGGGTGTCATTAGAAAATAATGGCACTGCCAGCACGATTGGCGGTGGTGGGCGACTCCCTGACTGCACGGCAATCAGCGCGGTTTGGTGCACGATTGCTGCGCAGTCATGGATCGCCCAGGTGTGAACCTTGCCTGATGTGCACGGCGCCATCCGTATCCATCACTACGAGAACCACTGTTACTAAAGGCCCTGACCGCTGTCAGGAATGCAAGGGACACATCTGAACACTCCGTGTATCTCCAATCTTATATTGTTATAATAGTGCAGCCTTACCACTCAGGAATAGACGGGTGTGCTGTTATTCACCTTTATTCTCTCAGTGTCACAGCAGACATGTCAGCCTAGTGTCAGGGCGTAAAGCCCCCACATAGGGTGTGTTATCCGCTGCCTGTCCAACGTATAACCGACTGCACTCCTAACCGGTATACCCTTTGAGGATGGTTGCCGAAATGACTGCGGATGGCGCCACCGTGATCAATGAAGACAGAAGACATCAAGAAATGCGTCCAAACAAAACCTGACATTGTCACAAGGATGGCAACGTTCTCGGAGCCACAGGGTGTCCCTTCATCAGGCTCAATAGTCCCCTGCCTGAGCTCCATAGTACACTGTCCTGGCTCCTAGAGATGGGTAAAGCTCTAATTAACAAAGCCTTTTATTTTATTTTTTTTATTTCATTCCGAGAGCATTTTTGTTTCATGGCAGTTGAGTGAATGTTATCAGCACTTGGCTCAGACAGTCGACAGGGTGGAGGGGCAGTCAGATAATTTTTCTATAACGGGGAGAGAATACAAGAAGGTAATTTATAAATCCAGCAATCCTTTAGAGACAAGACTGCACTATGCTAACTCCCCTCTTAGCATAGTGCATAAGATTGAAACAGATGCTTATTGATGAGCCCTGTAAAGTGTTTGTTTTTTTTCGTTTTGCGTCTTTGTCCCTTTAATTTCACTTCCTGTTTTGAGACACAACAGGAAGTAAAAGGACATCTCTTCAAAGTAAGGAAAATCCTCTCTTAGGAAGTTGTTAGCAGAACTAAGTCCGCTATTCCTGTTCTGGTGGTTAAAATTTTGGATATTCTATCCAGTCGCAATGACAATAGTCTCCAAATATATGAACAGGTTCTCTTTAAAAGTTGGGGGCGGTAACCGGTGCCTGAAATAACCCTCCAACCGCTGCATGCACCAAGCTGCCTACAGACATCATACGGCGGCCACCGATACATACACGGTGCTGCCATTAATATTTCATATGTAAGATCACTCAAAACCATGGACCGTGGCTTCAGGCGAACATTCATATTTTGCTGATGGCTTATGGAGGTGGAAACACTCGAGTTGTTCCTTTATTGGTGTGGGGGGGGATGCACGCATTTAGCCAGGAAAAATTATCTCAGATAATAAATTGCTTCTTTCCTGAACACGCTCAGTTATTGCAGGGGATGCAAGAGCAACTTCCTCTAATCATAGGAAGTGAGTGTGGAGAATCCAGGGTTGGGGGGAGGGAGAGTAAATGAAGAAAAAGGGAGATGATGGAGAGCAAGAAACAGAAAAAGAGAGGTGAAGATTGAGTGAGATAAAAAAAGAGAAAGTGGAGGGGGAGAGAGAGGGCAAGAGATGGATGGAGAGAGAGGGGGACAGAAAGAGGGGACAGGAAAGAGAAAGATGGAGAGGGATGCAGAGAGAGAGAGAGTGGAGGGGGAAAGAGAGAAGGAAGGAGGGAGAGAGAGGGCGAGAGATGGAGAGGACGGGATGGAGAGGGAGGATGGAGAGAGAGGGATGGAGGGGATGAGAGATGGAGAGAAAGGGATGGGGAGAGAGAAGGATGGAGAGAGAGGATGAAAGATGAAGAGAGAGAAGGATGGGGAGAGAGGGATGGGGAGGGAGAGGGATGGAGAAAGAGAGGGATGGACAGGGAGAGAAAGGGATGGAGAGAGGACGAGATATGGAGAGAGAGGGATGGGGAGAGAGAGAGGGAGGGATGGAGAGAGAGGACGAAAGATGGAGAGAGAGGGATGGAGAAAGAGAGGGATGGATAGGGAGAGAGAGGGATGGAGAGAGAGAAAGAGGGATGGACAGAGAGGGAGGGCAAGAGATGGAGAGAGGACAAGAGATGGAGAGAGGGATAGGGAGAGAGAAAGAGGGTGCGAGAAATGGAGAGACAGACAGAGAGGGAAACTGGTAGAATACATGTTTACAAGCAGGTCAAACCAGCAACCATTCTATGCCATACTCCCACACACATAGAAAGCTGGAAATAAAAGTGACATAGCATTTTGTTTTCTTTGGCTTGGTTTTTTTTGCATTTTGATGAAAGCTGGACATATAATGCTCAAATTTTTGCCAAGTCTTGCTGGCTCAGCCGAAATTCAATCAGTGTGCGGCCCTGTCAGAATCCTCCCCACCTCCACACACCAGTTTGAGAAAGTATAACTACAGAAATGTTACATGTGTCTGTATCATCTTCCACAGTATGTATATATACTCTTTTTTTTTAGTTTCTGGTAATATCACCATATAAAATAATGATTAAAATCCTTATAATTCCTTCCTTATAATTGTATTATTTTCTATTAGTTTCAGAAGCTCCATCCACAGTAATAGTGATTCATTGTTGTTACTTTGATATTTTATTTCCCTCATCACTAAATTTACTATAGTAATTATTTGGCTTTTTATTATTTTTTCCCCCCTGAAAATCATAACTATTATGACATTATAAAACTGATATTATCACAATAAATCACATAAGGGTATATAATGTATTTTCCTTTATAAAATAATATAAGAAGCGCACAGCGCCACCTGGTGGCCACTGCCCACTCGGCGCATGCGCAGTAAACCGTCCCTGAAGTCGGCCATATTTGATGCCGTCACGTGAGCGCGCACCCCCTCCTCCCTCTCTATAAATATGGGGGCCCCCCCATTGAGAGTCGGGCCTGAGCGCGGGCTGGAGGGTTAAAAGTCTCAGCATGCTTTGTTGACGCCACAGTCAGGGAGTGTTACCTCAGGGAGGCCATGTTGAGAATTGTAGTCCTTTAAGTGCTACATATTATCAAAGAGACAATGCTGAGACTTGTACTCCTCTCAATGCTACATATTACCACGGAGAGACCATGTTGAGGCGTATAGTCCTCACAGTGCTAGATATTACCACAGAGAGACCATGCTGAGGCGTATAGTCCTCACAGTGCTAGATATTACCACAGAGAGACCATGCTGAGAATTTTAGTCCTTTCAGTGCTACATGTTACCACAGAGAGACTATGCAGAGAATTGTAGTCCTTTCAGTGCTGCATATTACCACAGAGAAACCATGTTGAGACTTGTAGTCCTCTCAATGCTACATATTACCACAGAGAAACCATGCTGAGACTTGTAGTCCTCTCAGTGTTACATGTTACCACAGAGCGACCATGCTGAGGCGTATAGTCCTCACAGTGCTAGATATTACCACAGAGAGACTATGCAGGGAATTGTAGTCCTTTCAGTGCTGCATATTACAACAGACAGACTATGATGAGACTTGTAGTCCTCTCAATGCTACATATTACCACAGAGAGACCATGCTAAGAATTTTACTCCTTTCAGTGCTGCATATTACCACAGACAGACTGCTGAGACTTATGGTCCGCACAGTGCTAGATATTACCACAGAGAGACCATGCTGAGACTTATAGTCCGCAGAGTGCTATATATTACCACAGAGAGACCATGCTGAGACTAATAGTCTGTGTGGTGCTGCAGAGCCTGTATACCGGTAGTACTGTTTACTACAACAGGGAGGCCATGCTGAGAATTGTAGTTCCCCTAGTGTTGGTGAGCCTCTATAATGCTGTGTACTACCACAGAGAGGTCATGCTGAGACTTGTAGTCCCTCAGTGCTGGGTAGCATGCCTATTGCTATATACTACCATAAATAGACCATGCTGAGACTTGTAGTTCTTCTCCAGTGTTCCCTGTACTACCACAGATAGGCCATGCTGAGACTTATAGTCTACCCAGTGCTGAATAGCTTGTTTAGTGTTATATACTACCACAGACAAGCCATGCTGAGACTTGTAGCCCCCCCAAATTTACTATAAAGTGCTATTTTTCCTGAAATGGCCCCTTTTGCTGCTCTCCTCACTGTTTACGTCGGCCGGAAGGTAGAAGTCTCTGTAGGAGCGGAGACCCTGAGGCTAATCCTCATGAGCTGGAAACATTGGTCCGTGTGGTTAATGAAACAGGTGAAACTCTTGGGTAACTCTCACACGTGTGCATGCACTATGGGGGTGCATTGCTATTCATTGTTTAATGGCACCTGAACATTTTAAACGCGTGAAGTGAATGGAATACAAAACGCATGCATTGCCCTGCTGTGTGCTCGAAATAATAAATCGGGTGTGTTTTATAAGGTCTGGGGTATGTGTTGGGGACATGTGATCTGACTATCCTTGGGTTTGTTAGAGCTGTCGGCACCTACCTTTGTTTGTATGGGTGGCACGGGGGACAGAAAGTGAGAGAAAATCACCCCAATGGGGTCATAGACCCATATAAACCCAACAAAAATGTTAACTTTTCCCCACTGCAAACCAAAACTTAAAAAAGGTAACTCGAGTTGGTTTTTAAAGCCAAACTCCGGGCACAAAAATTTTCATTCAGATATATTCCTCAGGAGCTACATTTGCAAACCTGGATGTTGCCTTGTAATAGTAGTGGTGACATCATCACTGTGCTGCACATAGCCTGTGCTGAGAGCAGAGCTCTGGGAGGGGCCCAACCAGGCCCCACCCACTACAAGCTGCCTGCAGAAAGGGACAGAGACAAGACCAGTCACCCTGCACAAGGAGAGAGAGTAGCAGTGACCGGCCTTTTATCACAGGAGGGGGCGGAGACAAGACCAGTCACCCTGCACAAGGAGAGAGACCAGCAGTGACTGGTCTTTATTACAGGAGGGGGCGGGGACAAGACCCGTCACCCTGCACAAGGAGAGCAGCAGTGTACCGGTCCTTATTACAGGAGGGGGCCGAGACAAGGCCAGTCACCCTGCGCAAAGAGAGAGAGCCGCAGTGACCGGTCTTTTATCACAGGAGGGGGCGGAGACAAGACCAGTCACCCTGACAAGGAGAGAGAGCAGCAGTGACCGGTCTTTATTACAGAGGGGGCGGAGACAAGACCCGTCACCCTGCACAAGGTGAGCAGCAGTGTACCGGTCCTTATTACAGGAGGGGGCCGAGACAAGGCCAGTCACCCTGTGCAAAGAGAGAGCCGCAGTTTTAGCACTCTGTATTGGATATGGCCAATATTAGGCTTAGTACTGGTGTTATGGGGTTGTGGTGATCGCAGGGACACCATACAGAGGACACAAATTTGTAGTCCTTGAGCTGTATAGTGCCCAGTATTGCCATACTGCAGCTTGCAGCTTTTTTTAGTCCTGCAGGATGTAAATGGTTTGTAGTGCCACGGAGAGAGAGCATGCTGAGGATTGCACACTATGGGTGTTGCTTTACTAAAAGAGCCTGTTCACTAAGCAAACTGAATGGTCGCTTTGCTCAGTGAACTATAGTCCTGTAGTAATTGAACCCCCTGTGTCTCTTTGCCTCCTTACATTAAGACCTCAAGAGAGGCTGCATGCTTCAAAAAAATTGCAATGCCCATCGCGTCAAGGACACAGTTAAGCGTTCTCAAGATTAGGTGACCAATGACAATAAAAGGATGGAAAGCTTCCAATGCAGCCAGGCGCCGCGGGCCCCCATGTAGAGCAAAGTGCCCTCCAGTGCTAATTGCTCATGCCTGTATGTGATAAACTGGAGAGAAGCATGCTGGGTTCTTCCTCTAAGGTCCATGCATGCGAGAGCTAATGCTAGGCATAGAAATGGCACTTTTGGAAGCTTTCCCTCAGCTTCTGTCTAAAAAAGAAACAATTACACGGAATTGAACAGTATGCAACAATCTGCACCCCGCTGTTTCAATCATTTCCTGTTTTCGAGCAAGCAAACATTCAGAATTGCATTGCAAATCGATGAAAACCACCGCAGTTCTAGTGAAAAAGGCGTTTTCAGTCAATGTTCACCCCCAAAATCTTTTGTTCGGGTTCTTGAAACCGGTGGAAAGTATGTGCGAGTTGGATTGCTGCAGGCGGTTTTGTTCCTTGTGATTTATTTTCTCCAATAATTGAACTAGAAAGCTGCCATATTTTTTAGTTATATGGTCAACAATATAGGATCCGGATACTTATGTCCAAGCAGCATTTGGGGATTTGTCAGGGGATCATTGTCAAAGATTGTCGTTGTTTGTGGCCTTTAGTTTTCTTGCATGGCCAATCTACAGTGTGGAGGGAGGCGGGACACTTTGTTTGATAAAGCACCCTGTGCATTTACGAAACTTTGCAATTCCTTCTGATATGCTGCACGAACGTCAATACAGATGAACTTCTAATGCAAAAAGTGTGCTGATGACAGATTTCCCTTATGCTTTAAAACCCAAGGAGGCCAAGAAGGTCCCCATGAGCTGTAATCAGAAAACACAAAGCACCTCTTTTTGCAATCCTCACCCTTTTTTGTTGTTGTAGGTGACCCCTGCAGTACCTCTTTTCGGCCACAAGATGTTCTTAGTCTTCTGAGTTGAATGATGCCCAGTATTGCTGGCATGCCCATGGGCTTTAAACCCCAATTCTGGACTAAAAAGAAAGGGGGAAAAAAAACCAGCCCTGATTGCATGCAATTTTCACCCTTTTTCTAGAGCTGACCCTTGCAGTACCTCTGTTTGGCCACAAGATGTCCGTCTTCCGTGGTAGAATGACACCCAGCATTACTGGCAATGCTAAATTAATTGCTCTGTCTTGTTTTGCTCTCCATGAGTACCTGCTCTTGATCAACCAGAAACAGCTGCCTGTCAGGGAAGGTTGCCAGCACTTCCTCTGCTCATCCTGTCCTATTTTCACAGGGTCAGCCAAGGCTAACAATATTGTGCGGCAGCCTTCTTGTCCTAGAGAAGGGGTAAAAGGGGTGGCTCGGCCCTTGGGATTTTATAACTAGTTCATCGTGTAACTCACAAAGTTCATTCATTGTGTGTTTGAGTGCTGGAACTACAGCAGCCATCACCCAGTCTATGGGAAAGAGTTCATGAGTTTTGCAACATGTTTACAGTGCAGAATCACTGCTGCTTTTGTTTTAATAAGAATTGTGACTAAACAGTTACAGTGTGTTATTTATTTTCACAAGCTCAAAAGTTTGCTCATTTTGAAATGTATTTTTTTGTTGCCCTGTTTGTAGCAGATTATGAATTCATTTTTGTACAGATATAAGGCCCCATTCACACCAGGGCGGGTGCGGATCAGCACGGTGGTTTTCGCACTGATTTTAAAAGGGCTGTTTTGGGAGTTTTAATTGCGTTTCAGGGCTGACAGCGCGGTTCCATTTTAAAGCTGTATGGAAACTGCACTGATCAGCGCTGCAAAAAAAGGTCAGGGTGCAATTCGGGCGGGGGGCAGTGTGAACAGGGCCTAAACCTTCTGAAGCACCTTAGGATGTGTACAGGGCTTGTAAATATTTACCTCTGGTGCACATAGCAAAGGAAACCTTTGTTTTGTTTTTCTTATTAATTATACGTGTGGATTTGTTCACATGTTTTGTAAGCATGTTCCTTGTTGCTTTTACATGCCAGCAAACGTTCTTGCTTTATATTTTGGCAAATTCGAATAGTTTATGGTACCCTCAAGCCTTCCACCTGGTTACCCTGATTGGCTGAATCAAAGTTGATCTAAAAACTCACATTAATGCATGTTTGCAATCATTAAAGGAGAAGTATGGGGAGGGTAAAATGCACTCTTTCCAATGCTTTGAGTGGGTGTGTGATATTGCAGCTGTCGCATGTCAGTTCTATAGCTCTAGAACTGAGAGATCAGGAACACTGATCATTCAGCTCACTGACTCACCTGACTGTCAGTCACCGCTCCCTACAATGTTTCCTCCCCCTCCCCTCTCTGTTCCTCCATTGCTCACTGCAGGGACAGACAGGGGAGGGGGCGGGCACAGCTGGCTCTGACTCTAGAGGGGCAGAGCCAGCTGCCAATCAGACAGTGAGGTGGCTCCTGACAATATTGTTGGGATCTTTCCTGGGCAGTAGCCTTCTATATGCTGGTTTTGGGTTACAGGAGGACATGCCGTCCTGTGACCCAAAAAGAGAGCTAAAGCCAAAAAAAAATGGTTTGGGTTTAGTTCTGTTTTTATTCGTCATTAAATGCATTTTTTCAATGCAAGCAGTGTAAGTCCCTGGCTTCAACTTGGAATCAGCCTCTTACAGTTCCCGTAAAGCAGAGTTCAGAGTGAGGGGGTGTAAAAGCAAAGAGCTTATCAGCTAGTGTGCTGACTATGAGATTGGTGGTAAGATGAAAGAACAGAGAGATGAGCTCATCACTGTGCTGCTTCTCCTATCACTGTCCAGTCACAGACTGGGGTGGGCCCAGGACGAACTGTACTGCAGCATTGTTTTACAGGGAAAGAGATAAGGTATGCATATCGATAGGGACAGAGATGCGATATATATAGAGTTATGTATTCCTGCAGGCAGGACTGACAACATTGGCTGGTATTTCAGTTCGGCAGATGGAGCCCACAATAGGCACTGAGGAGCTTACTGGATTTCTGGCGGATCTTCAGGTATTTTTCAGTACTTGCAGTGTTTATAAAGGGATACAACACGGGGAAATCTGAATGTATTGAAGAGATGTATTGCTATTTTTTGTTATTTTGCTCCATATTCAGAATGTGCAGCTTATACTGATATTATATACAGGATTAGCAACAGGATCTTCTTTATCTATACCATTGATTTTTTTCTGTCCTATATGAATCCACTGTCATTTTCTCTGAAGGAAATTTTTGTGGCTTTTACAGTCCAGCCTGACTACAGCAACCATGGCCACCCCAGATGTCAGCGTGCATGTAGAAGAGGTGGTGGTGGTGACCACACCGGATAACATAATGGATGGCAGCAGCATGGAGGAGGTGAAAGCGGTTCTTGTGACCACCAACAGGTAAGGCTCTGTCGTATTGAACTCTGCAGTGTGTGAATACAGGACCAAATGGTATCAGCCTCTGGGTGGGATATGCTTACTTCCTTGATCAGGCTGAGACTAGCATACTGTCATACAGTGTTCTGGTCATCACACTTTTTGTAAGATTGTTCTTTTGTCTTTCAAGCAACTCTGTCACTGGAATACAAATGAAAAACAAAACGCTCCCTGCAACAGGGAAAGTCCAAACGTACCTTTCCTGTTGATTTGCGCCATATTGCATAGATACAGCTGCTTGAAGAATCTCCAGAATCCAACATTTCGGAGCGGGTCAAAAGTCTGGTCCCCCATTATGTGCTGTGTTTCATGCCTTTGGCCCCTACACCCTTACTGTGTCCTGTAGCAACATAAGTTCCAGCAACAGGAAGCACAGAGTTCAGTGGGGGACCAGAAATCTGACATTCCCGGAAGTGTCAGATTCTGAAGATTCTTCCGGCAGTGGTAGCTCTTCAGCATTGCACAGATCGATGGCGGGAGAGGTAAGTATGAATTCTTTTTATTTTTTTTAATTTTTTTTAAAGGTGTATTTGTTTTCCATTTCTGCTTTAACAGCAAAGTGGGTTGAAACCATTGTCAGGAAATCCTCATGTATCACTTCCGCCTCCCTTTTAGATAGTAAGCCCTCAGGGGCAGTGCCCTCCTTACCATCTTGTCTTGATTTGTATTGTGATTGTAATGTCTTCCTTATATTGTAAAGAGCTGCGCAAACTGTTGGCGCTATATAAATCCTGTATTATAATAATAACTGGAAATACCAGACCTTATTACTACAAGTCAAAGGTACATAGCACTACATTATTGTACCAGTGCTGGGATGCTACAGTGGGGCGGGAGCATGGCTTGGAAAACATCACCCTGAAAACATACCATCGTTATATCATGCACTTTTTATCCCCGAGGTGCAGCATTTCTTAGCTGTATTCTTGCAGCGTATAAATAATTTAGCAGGCCTGCAGCACTTATGTCCCAGTGGTCTTGATCTCAGCAATCTACATTACATGGAGGGATCTCTCCCAGCCGCATACTCTTTGCTGGCATACGTGAGTTTTAGGCTCACCGCTGTCCTGAAATGCCATCTTCAGTCCAGACAGTAGATACAAGGCTATAACAGGCTGTACCCATCTGCCTCCCACAGTTTTGCCATGGCAACAAGCTAGGACCTGCTTCCGAGCTGTGCATTTGGGGCCGACATCAAACACCTCCAGCTGGGGGCTGCTGACATATACCAATCACACTATAGAGAATGTAGAGCAGGTTAGGGGGTTTAAGACAACACTAATACCAGGTAGTCCAGGATTTTAACACCTGATCGGCCAGGTAAAATTTAACGATTAGATAAAAAACGGAAGCATTTCTTATTTCGCCAGTTGTCTTTTTTTTTTTAAACTACACTTGAAACTTCCTGCTGCCAGGGTACCATGCCAAGTCTGGTGATGGCATGGGCACATTAAGGAGCCTGGTTGCTTCTGATGTGAAGCCACAGTATATCTGCCTCACTGTGACCAAATCTTATTTTCCTTTTAAAGCTAAAGTCCAAGAAAACACCTGAAATATTTATATGTGAACTGTCTTATCCGCAAAAAGATTTTTTAATTTTGTCTAGCCGCTTATGTGAATAATACACTTCTGTCGCACAGAAGGGTGATGCCATTTTCTTTGTCCAAGTTGAGGAATACAGTGGTGTCACCGTACTGCCCACAGCTGGCTCATTGGACAGTGAAAGAGAGTAGCAAACACTGCTCTGCCCTCCTGTCAGCACATGTTCACTGCAGCAGAGCCTGATTGGCTCCTAGTACTGCCTCTTACTCTTCCTATCTTAGTCCCAATGCAATATAAACACTCAGGTACTAATATTATTTCTTTTAAAATATATTTATTTTTAATGGTAAACACAATTGGTATAAATTGTGTATTTATTTATTTTTTAATCTGTCCTGAAGCTGCAGATAATCCTGGCTTTACTACCTAGTGCACTACTAACCAAAAACAAGTATGGACTCCCACCCTGCATGTTTGTTGTTCCTGGTCAGTGGTCAAACTTGGTGACAACAAGGTAGTAAAGCCAGGATCAGGATTTAAAGTCCTAAAGCTTTAAGCGTCAACCTATTATTGTTGCATAATTGGACTAAATGTGTTTCATTGATATTTTATGCTTGCTTATAGTTTAGCTTGCTGTGTGGCCAGTACACTAGGCTGTATCAGGAAAAACTGGAAAAAAAAAATGCTATTTCTGATTTATATCCACAGTTGTTCGAATTCTCAGTACTCCTTTGGGTGCAGGAGCCTATCTGAAGAAGCCTTGGAGTCAGAAAATGTGGCAGCAGCTGCTGCAGCCGCCTTTAGTGCCTCAACGGAACTGAAAGAAGCTGTTTTAGGTATGTAAAGTCTCTGCTCATAAATTCTGTATACGGACAATAGAGTTGCTTGTTTTGTTCAGAGATGCAGTACCTTCTACCAGCCTGAAAGTGTACGTGTGCTTTGCGTACGGAAGCAACATGTTCTCTTTAATGCAAACCCTTCCATCATTCCATTTGCTTGTGCGTGTGAGGAAACTGGGAGTTTACACAGGGCAGTCTACATCACTTCTTTATGTATGATAGAGGAAAGCGATGGAGTCGGTTTTTTTAACTCCTGTAGAGAGACATGTCACTGATACATGCGTCACTTATATTGGCAGAAAGTACAGTGAGAGGCATAGTATCTGAGAAAACTAAAAACAATATTTGTAAGCTTTTCAAAGAGATTAAACATTATGAT
>NW_017306505.1:1607436-1637210 GCF_000935625.1 Nanorana parkeri | reverse complement strand
AATATTTCCCCGACGCCCCTAAAAGTAATGTATAAAAAATGAATTAATAAATAAAAAGGAATATAACAAATTAAAACGTTTATAAAAAAGAAATAAAAAATTTGAAGCAATTTAAAATAAAAAAAACATTTTTGGTTTCGGCCTGACCATTTTTTTATCTCGGCTTTAAAATTTCCATTTCGGTGCACCTCTTATAGATCTATATAGGGATCCTGTGTGACCCCGAAACGTCACACTGTGTGCTATGCTAACATTTTTGCATGTATGTCAATAAATAGACGTACCGGTTATTGGAGTGCCGGTGTCCATATTCTTTTGTTTTAAAGCTCAGGCACAATACTTTTGCAAGGTTTAGAGCTGTTAAGTGTTTACCTCGGCTATAACATAACAGCATGTAGGCTTTCTCCAGACTGGTAAAAAAAGAGATCTTTTAGTTATCCCACATAATACAGCTCTTGACATGACCGCTGAAAGTCTCCATTCCTGGTGTCGTGTCTCTGCCCTCTGTCCTCTTGGCCATTCATATAACACACAGCTACAGACTGCTGGTGTGGGAGCTTTCTCCATCAGTGCTTTGTGGACCAGAGATTTACAGAAATCTTGTTCTTTTTTTTTTTTTTTGTTGCCTATGACATTGGCTGAGAAGTGAAGATGGGGGACGAGGAAGAGGAAACTCTTGAAGCAGAGATTGCTTACGCCATCACCTGTGGAGAGAGCAAAGCCAACCTGATCTGGAGGAAGTTTGTGTGCCCAGGGATCAATGTCAAGTGTGTGCAGGTAAGCACGAGTCCACTTATAATGGGTCCTGTACTATATTTACTGAGCATTATTGTTATTCAAAAGCACTAAAATATATTTCAGTGTTTCACTGCCGGCCCTGACCTTTTTATTTTTTTTTATTTTTTAGCAGAACTTTATTTAGACTTTTTGAAGTAAATTCAGGAAATGGTACAGTTTACATCCAGTATAATGGTCATAAGTAACATTAGGTGAGAGTTGCATATAAGCGGGAATCTTAATGTATTTTATGTCAGCTAAGTAGGTTATTGAATAGACTCCAGACGTGACTCCAAACTTTGTTAAATTTTGGGCAAAACCAAAAATATAAGATACATGGGGAGCGTCAATGGGCCTTTCTTCGTATACACGCCTTTTTCCACCCTATGGTCTTTTATCTAATATCTCATCATATCCTCTTTTTCGTCACTTTTCAGTATAATGACCATCTGATCAGTCCGAAAGAATTTGTGCATTTGGCTGGAAAATCTACCTTAAAGGACTGGAAGAGAGCCATCAGGATGAATGGAGTCATGCTCAGGTAAGTGGTTAGATTATGTGTACACATTGAAGACTACAATACCTAATGTTTTGTGCATGTGAGCTTTGATTTATTGTGTTGTTTTATATGTCTCTTATATAGGTACTTCTTAATGCAGGTAATGCAAACCATGAGTCTTCAATCATTTCTATGCAAGCTTCAGTTGGTTTAATTATTTATTCTACTTGATTTGCCTAACTGTTTAATTTCACTTTGACATGCTAAACGTGGGGCGGAATAAATATTGCGTTTCCTGTAATAAAGTCACTGCTGCTCTCTCTCTCCTTGTGCAGGGTGACTGGTCTTTTCTCCGCCCCCTCCTGTAATAAAGACCGGTCACTGCTGCTCTCTCTCTCCTTGTGCAGGGTGACTGGTCTTTTCTCCGCCCCCTCCTGTAATAAAGACCGGTCACTGCTGCTCTCTCTCCTTGTGCAGGGTGACTGGTCTTTTCTCCGCCCCCTCCTGTAATAAAGACCAGTCACTGCTGCTCCCTCCCATTGTGCAGGGTGACTGGTCTTGTCTCCGGCCCCTCCTGTAATAAAGACCGATTATTTCTGCTCTCTCTCTCCTTGTGCAGGGTGACTGGTCTTGTCTCCACCCCCCTCCTGTAATAAAGACCAGTCACTGTTGCTCTCTCTCCTTGTGGCGGCTGACTAGTTTTTTTATCTGCCCCTGGTATTTTTCTTCAGGCAGCCATTAGTTGGAGGTTTGCTGTCAATTACATTTTTGCTTGTGTGCATTAGATATGCTAGAAAGCCCCCATGTCATGTAACGGCCCAGAAGCAGTTGGAAAAGTATTTTCCCATAAATAAAATAAAAACCAAAATACAGAGTTTATTATACTCAAATAGCATCATTTAGCAGCAAATGTCTATAAATGTGTCAGGGAATCTGGCCTACACTCTTCAGCTTTGGTAGTACAATGCCATCTAGTGGTTCTTTTAAAAATGGACAAATGTTTATCTACATTTCCACTTTTGCTGTTAATTATGGGTTAATTATTTGTTTTCCAATTCGCACTACATATACCTATAAATAGTTTTTCTTATTTTTAGCTTTCTAGTTGTTTCTTTGAAGCAGGTTTATACATCAGACTCTATAGGCAACCTAAAATAGTTCAGAAAGCTTCAATGTGCAATCAGGGGACAGAAAACGGACATTTGTAAAGTGTATTAATATACACTGTACCACCCAAGTCTTGATGTCTTTATCTCTGTTAGGACAGAGAGTTTGCACATCAAGTGTTCAATTAATAATGACCTCTACTGGTACAGCACAGACAGGGTTAATTAAGGAAAACTCCCCAGCCCCCTCCATAACAGTACATAGACAGGGAAAGCTAGGTTGTATTTTGCAAAAAGTAAAAAGTTAAGCAGCGTGGGGCGCATAGTCTATTTACATGTTGCCAACCAGTTACACAAATGATATAGCTTTGTTCTTTAAAGCTTTACATAGAATTGTTTATTAATTTTACTCTGGGCTGTCTCTGACCTTACTGCCTCCACCAATATCTGTAAAGTATCTGTAAATATCTGTAAAGTGAGAGCATGTTAAAATGAACCGCGCCATTCCTTCTACTATCTCATCTAACCTGTGCCTAGAGGCTGCTGTAAGCTCTTTATTGCTTCTTCTCTCATGCCACTGCATTTCTAGAAGTCCCAACATAGCAGCTGTAAAAACTGAGTGGAAATCGGACTTTTGAAAGTAATGTTGGCTCCTGTACATTTCTGGATACTGAAACCTCATCCCTCCTTTTGTGATTGGATGCTGCCTTTTTAACCAAAAGGAAACACATTTCAGCCATTGGGGAAAGGAAGGGAAAGCAAAATTAAGCTAAATGTATGTTTTCACAGAGTTTTTTGGCTCCTCTCTGGATTTCTAGAGAGCTGTGTAATGAGAGAGGGAGCAATACCGAGCTTACAACCTCCTCTATGCACAGGTACTGTTAGGTGGAATGGCGTAGGTCACTTTAACCTTCCACCCTGCTGTATCCCTGTCCCTGCTGTGTACAGTGTACTGTGTAATCTGTAGGAACAGGGCCTGGTGTTTTGGGAAACATCATAGTAGTAGAGCGGGTGGAGAGGAAGTTGCAGTACAGCCTGTTTAGCCTCCTGTTCATCCCATGTATACAAAACATGGAGTTACTTTGTGAACTCTTGATCTTTGTTTTATCAGCTAGCTGTCTTTTTCTCAGTTTCAGCTAGTTTAATAATACAATGAGGGGTTGTTAATTTATTCTATTTATGTTCCAACAAAATAGCTAATGCGTCTAGTCCTGCCCTGTAATACACATAAAGAAACATCCTAAATGCATTATTAAGCCCAAAGATATAACCAAAAAGCGTTCACAAATGACTAAGCAGATATAGTCCTATATATCATTTTTACCGCTGGAACTTAATGCAATCCCAAAATTAATTGATAAATATCGTAAAATGTAAATCCATTTTGTTTTTGCAGTGTTTGGAGTCTTCTGCTCCAGTGTGTGTTGAACCGAAGTGAGATTTAGAGAGTGTGTGCATTGCTGGAACCCGAGAACACACTGGCTACATTTTCTCAGTTTTAAGCTGGCCATACACAGTTAAATCTTTTAATTTTGTCCTTTGCATGCTAAATAGCGTGGATGAAACAATCTCCCCTGCCGGCTAGGTTATTCTGACAGCCACCGCCTATACTATGAGGATACCCAAACCATGACAGCAGCTGGTTGGCTGCAGTCGCTGTTCGAGTGACAATTTTCCACCGGGCTCCTTCGAAAAAGATTGATTGAAACCGACTTTTGCCAAGCTGGGTGGTGCTGGTAGAGCCACACACAGATCAAATTTTGGTTAATTAAGTAGGAAATAAGCAAAATTCTATCCACGTATGGCCAGCTTTAGATTCAGGTTTAATCAAATAATGTTACTGATAGCCATAGGGATTTAACCAGTGGAACAAGCTAGGGGGAAGACTGCGTACCCTGGATTAATGTTTGACTAGAGCATACCTTCTAAGGTCCTATTCTTTTTTTCCACCAGGAAAATAATGGATTCAGGGGAGCTGGATTTCTACCAACACTCCAAGGTCTGTTCCAATACCTGCCGGAGCACCAAGATCGATGTGACAGGGAGCCGCGTTTCTCTCTGCAGCCAGGTATCCACGGAGTATATTCCCATCACCACCACATCCAGTGACAGTAAGTGGAGACTCTGGAGTAACTCTTGCTTCATCCAGTATCAGAAAATGTGTGTGTGTATGTTTATATATATATATATATATATCTCTATAACCTTATTTATGAACTTGCAGTAAGTCAATGTTTAATACCAGGTGCCATGGTAGTGTCAGCCAAGATCTGTTAGTGACTTTAAGGGTACTTCCACCCAGTGTTTAAGGAAACATTGAACCGTCATGTCTCACCCCCTGTTTTTGTACGGATGCGATTATCTGGAGGTTATGCTCTGCCAAATTTACCTCTGCTGTTGGTGACTCGGCAGCTTTTCTATTAAGGGGTTTGTGTTACAGCCCTTCCCTGAGCATGCTCCATCAATTTTTAGCATGATGTGTAATATTAACAGTTGAAGTTAATTTTTCAGTGATGAATGGAATTAATACTACTAAAAATTTAGCCTTGTATTGTTTTGTTTTGGTCAACCTATACAGCAGCCACAGACTTTTGTAAATGCTCCTGTATATGTAGTTGAGTACGTTGCTCTGACAAAAACATTTTGCCTGTAGATCCTCTGCACTAACCTCTGGATGAGTGTTCTAGGGTGACAAAGGAATTGACCAAGATGGGCTTTGCTGGCTGATTGATGCATATTCCCTGAGATAAGCCAGCACTCTAGTGCACGTCAAATTCCATATATTAAAATGTGCATGTATGTGCAGAAATCTTTTGTTCGAAAGCTCTTTCCGCTGCTGGTTAGTGCGCTTGGTCAAGCACCATCTAATATCTGTAAGCATATTAAAGGTTCAGTCCACCGAGAAGACATGTTTCATTGTTTGGTAGTTGCTAGAAACATACCTAGAACAGGTATGCAGAATCTTGCAAAGGATCAGCATGGTGTCGAGGCATTTATCATTTTCAGAGAACTCATGACGGCTAGCTTTCCATCACTGGCATACATAATAGATTCACCTGCTGTTTAACATTTCTTCTCCTGCACAGGTTTCACTGTTAACGGGAGCCCAGCAACTATTACTATAGAGACGTGTGATGGAACCGGAGACTGGACCACTACGGTCGGAGGTAAGTGCTGCAAGCGGTATAAAGGATATTTTATTTTGCAGTTAAAAGAAACATGGATAGAATGGGTAGATTTGAAGGCGTGCGGTCCGTTCCATAATCTGCTCAGGTCTGATGAAAATGATGCCAGCTTATCAAATCACTGTTTCATACAAGGTCTTACAATTTTTGTGAATACGTTCGATCTTCTACGAACCCACATCAGTTTAGATTTCTTTACAGTTCTAGGTAAACTTTGTGCAGTCAGATTGTAATGTCTGGCCAGCTTAATGATGGCTCCTTAGTTTTAATGCAAGAAGTGAGCAATTTTATTTTTTTAGGTGTTTTAAGTCTGGCCACAAACATCTCTCACATCTCAGTGCATCACCTGGGCCTTTTAATTGTACACCTAGAAGGTGGTGATGACCACTTCTGCCATAGGAAGTGCTTGTTATCAAGAATAGACATTTTTTGGCTTGTTTGAAAATTTTTGTAAGACATGGCTAACTCTTATTTTTGGAATTAAAACAGAGATGTACAAATCCCGGGAGCTCTGCGTGCTCCTTATAAATGACAGCTGCCTCCTAATTTTTGAATTTTTCTCTAGTCTAGTCTTGGAGCTCAAAAGTATCGGTACATGTACTTGTACCGAGTACTGTACTCAGTATCTGTGCAACCCTATTTTTTTTTTATAAACTCACCTTAGCTCTTTCTCAAACAAAACAGATTGACTAACTTCAACCAACCAATAATAAATGGTAGACTTACAGGAATCTTTCCTCTTGAACCCTTTATTTGGAGCCAGTGTCAGATTATATGTGATTAGGCTGCAAGGATTGGGCCTTGTAAGTCCTTTTTAAAATCTTTTTGACACCATTAAACCTTTTCTTTTCTTTCAGCCGGTATCCTTTTCTCTTTTTTAGACGCTGTGCTGCTCAACAACATTGTCCAGAATTTCGGCTTGCTGGATTTAATTAAGAAAGTACTGGCCAGCAACAAAAGCCAGATGGATCGCTCTAGAGAGCAGTACACCAGAGATCTAGCAGGTACTATTATTATTATTATTATACTGGATTTATATAACGCAAACAGTTTGTGCAGTGCTTTACTATTCCTCTTAATAATTGCTAGCCACTTTTTAATGGCCAAAGTATATACACAAATACTTCTCTTCACACCCTAGTAACAGACTAGACAGTGGAGAAGATCGACGTGTTAGTTTGAACCTAGAAGTTAGATAAAGCCTTAGGATAAATGTGCAGGGCCTACATTACCCTTTCTCTGCACAAGAAACGAAATAATTATTCAGGTTTCCTCGTCTGAGTGGCTGTGGAAAGAGGATGCTTATTGAGAGGCTCCATTCTGTGGCTACAGATATGTTTGTAATATATTATTATGAAAATGGGACATGAATATTTATCGTGTTAATTTAAAAAAAATAAATGTTGTTGGGATCGTTTTTCCCACAGCGCTGGAGCAGCAGTGCGATGAACACCGAAGAAGAGCCAAGGAGCTGAAGCACAAGTCTCAACATCTCAACAACGTGCTGATGACACTGACCCCAGTCAGCATGCCCCCTCCAACCAAGCGGCCACGTTTAACCCGTGCAACTTCTGGCCCAGCTGCCATAAGCTCACAGATGTCTTCTCAGCCAACGCAGATCACCCTTCCTCAAGGAATGTCTATCTCTCAATTGACCAGCATCCCATTCGGTAAAGTACTCACCACCAGTATCCCCTCATCCTCCACTTCCACCTTCATTACCAAGAACTCAACTTCCCAAGCCAGCGCACCTTCCTCCCCAGTTTTGGGAGGTTACACTATCCTCACCCCTTCAGGCAGCAGCTTCCCAAGCACTCTGGAAATTCACCCCGACTCATCCAACCTCACTGTTTTGAGCACAGCGGCTGTACAAGACAGCAACACTGTTCTTAAAATGATGAGCCCCATCCAGCTGCTTACTCTTCCAGGGCTGGGTGCCACCCTACAGAACTTGGCACAGTTAGCACCAGCCGGGAGTACCTTTGTAGCCATGCCCTGTGACTCAGCGGATGGGGAGGAGGAGCATACCACCATAGAGGTGACATCTCTGACCGAGGACCAGATGGAGAAGTAGAGAAGGCAAGCCATGTTTTGGTACCTTAATAGCTCTGAGCTATCGTGTGACTGTGATGGATGATGGGAGCTTAGCCGGAGGAAGCTGATGAACCAAAGAGGGACGAGGGAAGTTCTGTGCTGACAAATCTGTTGCACATTGCACAGAATATGGCCGCAGATGGTTCTAGTACCGAACAAGATGTTGAATATTGTTAGAGACAGCCTCACGTCATATTGGTGAGATCTTCCTGTGGACACTCCTAGGATAGTCCGATGGCGCTTTTCTCTGTAGGCCCGGGGGGTGCTTTTCAATGGAATGGGCCAAGATGGAACCCCCCCACATTTTCAGTGTTATTATCATTTAATATCTGCAATGTACAGAGGGTTTAGCAACTATCTAAGAGCTTTTATACGCAGGCTTTCAAATATATTGGAATTTGACAACCCTGAGAAGTTCATCACAGTGGGTAGCATTGGGTTCAACAAGGTGGGACCGTTATTTGCCTGTACCCATGAAGAGACTTCCATGAAAGCTGCAGCCCAACAGACCTTCAGCTTCCATCAAAGCTGTTTCTATGGTTTATTTCTTATAAGGTTCATAAGAAAGGTGGTGAGCAGATTTGTTTGGATATCAGGAGCCAGTCAGTCTGGTCCAAAAGGTAACAGGCAGTTTTAATGAACCAATACGAAAAGCTCAAAATATGTGCCAGCTGATTTTTTTTATTTTTTTTATTTTTTCTGTGCGTTATGTACATTGGCTACCTGGATTTGTCCAGCCTTGCACTAAAACCCTATCTGCATTCTGCAGTTAGATGTGATCGCCAAGGCTGTTATAGCCTGGCACTTTCATAAGCACCCATGAATACCAGTCCTACTACTCCAGTAATATATATGCAGCAGCAGACATGGTTGGAGTGTGTGGTATATGTAAAGTATCCAAAAGCTGTCAGCTTTTAGCAGTTCTATTGCATACTTTCGGTCCCATTGTCCTATGGGTTCTGCGTGGCTGTTAGTTCTCAATGAAAGCACAGGCTCAATACCCAGTGATGTCGCCACTTATTTGTATATGAATAGACCGTACTATTGGAGAAGCTGCATTGTGTGTGGAGGTCAAAGAATTTCACTATAGAGCAGTGGATTTTCATGTCATGCTGCTGCAATTCCCAAATAGTTTTAATAAGGCACTGAGGGATTCGGTCCTGTGTCCAAAACATATAACGGATTCATTGTGGGGGAAATGACCCTTTAAAGTTTTACAACTTTACGTTAGACATAGGACCAGAAGCTTACAAAAAGGCCAACAAACATGTACACATTATTATTTCTTAACCAACCCTTTTTTTAATTTTGTTTTTGGTGGGTTAAGGCAGCGTTTAATCCATGACTGGGTCTTTCCTGCTGTCTGTGAGATCTTTTCCCATCCAGCACAGTGGTGACAGCCAGGTTTCTGGGTTGATCTCTGGTAGATTTCTGGTTTCTCTGACAATTTGTTCACTGACACGTCCGCAATAATAGAAAACAGAATATGAGAAAGCAGTCTAATTTTATATCTAATAAACAGCAAATACTTTTGTTTGTCTATGTTACTTTTCAGCAGTTTACATTGTTATGACTACCAGAGGTGTTCACCAGTTAGATTTTGGGTTTTCACAGATTAGGGATCTTTTCCTTATTTGGTTTCTTGATGATATGTTTATAATAATAATTTTGTAGTTCTTCAGCACTGTCCTGACCAAAGGCTCAGTCCAGTCGATCACAGGATTTCCAGGAAAACTGTACTGAGAGAAACACTGGGTTCTGCCATTGTCTGAAAATGCCTGGCCGCCACTAGCTTCTGTATTGCCTAAGGTTTTGACATGGAGCAATCATGGAGCAAGCAAAGGCCTTTAACTTATCAGGAGTGAAGCCAACTCCTGATTAAGCTTGTTCGCATAAACAACTCAGTAGTAGTTGGATCTGCATGACGGCTAGACAACCAGTAAAAAAAAAAAAATTTCACCTAGACAGCCTATGTATTCTCTCAGTGCAGGGAGTACTCTAGAGCTGCCCCCAACCTTTCCATCTAATGTTACACTTTTACTATAATAGAAGCGTTCTGGATAGTTGCCGCGGTCGATCAGTCCAAGTGTTGAGTTTGACCCTGTGCACTTGGGAAAACAGGATTAGAGATCTCAGCAAGGGACATAAGAAACTGTAAGCTGGTTTAAGGCCCAGCTCTGGGCACAAGAAAAGAACTACCCTTGCAGCGGGCCTTCCCTTCTACACTGCAAGGTTAAATGTTCATTTTTGCCAAGGGGTTGAGGAATTAGCTGTAATACTTGCCTTATTCCCCACTCCAGCAGGCTCCTTCCATCTGTGCGACCGATCCTACAAAACTTCTTATCTAAGTTGTTCTCGGCCACAGTCCCACCCCTGCCTCCTGCACATGGAATGCAGGGTCAATAGCCCTACATTGTACGTGAAGATGACGAAAGACCTCCCACAGTCCGGATCATCAGGGTGTTGGGGTTGGGTTAAGGCAAGTATTAAGGCCTCTTCATCTGTCCCTAGACCTAACGAGCATTCAACCCTTGCAGTGTGGGGCACCCAGAGCTGGGCTTTGAGGCGACCTCCGTTGCCGAGTTAATCTGCACAACCAGTGAAAGTAAAGGGGTTTTACTCACCCATCCTGCCATCTGCTATTCCAAAACTTTGCTCTGTTCAAGAGCTACAGCCATCTACACTCGACACGTCTAGTAGTGTTGAATGCCTGCATTCCCCCACCACGTGATGTGGTTCTTTCTGTCAACACCGGAGATGTCCTGTAGTGACATAGGGGATGGCGGAGGGAATAACAGATCACGGTGGGAAGTCAGGCATCCAACTATAGAAATATGTCAGATGTAAAGAGGCAGTTGCTGTGCAGTAGAGCAAAGATCGCAGGAACCGACAGCTAGATAGGTGAGTTTGAATCCTTTCCTTATAATAAAGAGTGTGGTTTTTGCTATTTTTTTAACTTGCTGACAGATTTGCATTAAAGAATGCCCCCAGTCAAAACTTTTGTTTTTGTTTTGGATAGAGTAGAGAAAGGCAAGAATCTCTGTGAGGTTCCATTGCTGTGCGTGCCCTCATAAGGGAGATAGCCCCCTCACTTCAGTTGTCACACAGAGAGAAGAATTGAGGTAAAATCTCCAAAAGGACCGCAGTAAAAAGCTTGAATGGATCCTAGTCTTGCTTTACTAAAAAATTTTTTTGCTGCTGTCTGTGTTTTGTAGTTTTCTCCCGACTTCCTGTTCTGGTGACAACAAAGTGAGGGAAAATCTCTCCAACAGGGGCCAGATATGCCAGCAACAACTGACAGATGCTCTATTGTTTTCTCCACTCGGAAATAAAAAGTTTTGCCTGAAGGAACTAGAACTTTCCGGCACCTGCCAAATACTTATCAGCTGTGGGTGGACTGGCCCGTTAAATGGCTTACACATTGAATCCAAATCATCAAAACCGATGGGAATACCGTAGCTTTGCTGTCTATAGCAACCTGATCCCAACAGTGGTTTTTCTACAATGTCTTACAAAAATAAAACTTCAATACAACTGGCTACTGCTAATGCGCTTTCGGCCGCAATGACTTTGCAGAGTTTTGTTTGAATTTCACGTATAGTATAAAATCAGCAACAATTTACTTCTCATCTCTTTACTTTTATCAGTTTCTTGATAACACGATCCCTGATAGGAGATGGCATGTTATCTCTATTGTAAGAAAACTGACAGTCTGAAGGAAGGAGGTGACTAATGAAACAAGGTAACCTTTATACCTAGCCTATTATAGAGAGATGGCAGTTAAAGGGTCGGTCCACCCGAAACGGATATTTCATTTGCGATTGCACACTACTGGACTGAACGGCCTGCTGGCTAATTGCATGTTACAAGAACTCCAGCCGTAAGGTTTCCGATCTGCATTATGCTGGCCACAGACCTTACAACCATGGCAATGTACTTTTGTCTTGCGATGGTTGTAAGGTAATTTAAAAAACGTACGCTCTGCCCATCTTGGACAGGCAGATCGTACTTGCGATAATCGCAAGCCTGCCCCGCTGAGGGCGGGCTTCCGATGACCGCAATGCTGAACGGGCAGTGTGCAGTTGCGCACACCGGCCCGTGCGGCATTTATCTTACAAACATGCCACACACCCGCCGACAATCGTACGATTCTTGGCGGGTTTTCGAACATGTTCCTAAGATAAAAGTTGTGCGACCGTACAGTAAAAATGGTCGCATGCCTTCCACACACCTTGCGATAATCGTACGATCGTGGGATTTCCCGCGATTATCGCAAGGTGTGTGGGCACCTTTTACTCCTATTGTGAAAACTGAAAGGGACAATGGCCCTGATTCATCAATCTGCAATGGCACTTAAGGTGTGCTAAATAGTGCCTAAGGCAGGGGTCTCAAACCTCCGGCCCTCCAGCTGTGGTGAAACTACAAATCCCATGATGCATCTCTCTTCGGGAGTCGTGCCTGTGAGAATCGTTCAATGCCTCATGGGATTTGTAGCTCCACCACAGCTGGAGGGCCAGAGGTTTGAGACCCCCTGGCCTAAGGCATGCTCAAATGACAGGCGATAATACCGACTGACATGCCATTTTAGCATGCTTTAAGCTTTTTTAAGGTGTCTAAAGTACTGCTTAAAGCTTGAACAATCAGCCTAGTGGCTTGTAATGGGTGGGTGGGTAGAGCCGGGATCTGTTGAATGAATTCAGCCCTCCAGTATGCACTCGGAACTGAAATGTCCGTCACTGACCCTTTTTCAGGAACTTGAACCAGTATATAGCTCCGAAGTGTCTTGGCAAGCGAGTTGTTTGAAGGTCCATAAGGGATCTGTATAGCAACCCAAGAGAAGTTTATTAGGTTATAAAGTTGTTTTCTTGTTATGTAGTTTTGTTTTTTTATACGTTTGGCTCATTTTCCCTGTGTTTGTAGTGCCTAGATGTACACAGGGGTCTGCCTGTATTGCTAATACCTGAACCTTGTCTGGCTATTCACTGGAAGGAGTCACTGGCCGATGTAACGGGAGGAATAAAACACTGAAACACTGACCGTGTGTGATTTTTCTTTCCATTCACTGTTCAATTAAAGACAACCTATACTGTTCATATTTACATAATGTTTATCAAATCGTCCCTTTGCTTAAACATAAAAAAAAGGTTGAGAGGCACTACAAATACTTTCTTTTTGGTCCACTGAGGGACACAGGAAGTCATACGCCGTTGGGTTATACTGCCAATTGGACACTGACAAACAGAAAAATTGTAGGCCATCCCTGGATAACTCCTCCTGCATACAACATTTCTCAGTTTATGGCTAGTGTTCTAGGAGGATGGATGTCGTTTCATCTCAGCTCTGTTGAGAAAAATATAAACCATTCATTGTGCTAGCCTTTTGGATTATTTTTTCTACCATTGACTTCAATCACGATTCCTCACTACGTCACTGCTTGAGCTGGTCTCTACATGGCAGCTATTCAGATTGGCCTTTCCACGGCCTAGCTTTGTAGTGCCAGACCCAATTGGGCTCGCCTAGAAGTGACAATCGGGCCCTGGGTTCCGTTTTTCTTACCTGGGTTTGTGAGTACCTGAGGACATGCCTTGTTCTTTTAGCCTCATTGTATTAAAGCCACGCAGTTGCAACATGTCTGCATTTAGATACAGAGGCAGCAGTCTATGGGTGCCCCAGCTCCCACTTTCTATAGGTTCCAGGGATGTTTACTTCCTACATTCTTCAATTTGGAATACAGTGACCCTTTGATCATCAAAGTCTCATTAATCTCCATCAGGGGAAGCTGAGTCAGCTATCCTGTCACGGGGGGGGGGGGGTGGAAGAGCAGCAAAGAGAAGGGAAACTACCATGGATTACAGTAAGGCGCACATTACAGTATTGGTTTATGTTAAAAAATCTGAGGGTTTAATGTCACTTTAAGCTCTCTTTCCATGCAGTGTCTATCTGTGATCTTGCTGCTGCTCTAATTGGTGAGTGCTGCGAGCGGCCAGAGCTGTGCTCATCTCTGCCCATTGTATGCAGCTCCAGAGAGCGGCGTGCCCAGCCGGCAGAGGATGATGATGATGCTGGGGATGGGAAGGGGAGCCCAGCCAGTCCATTGCGTTGCAGAGTCCTGAGTCCATTGCGTTGCAGAGTCCTGAGTCCATTGCGTTGCAGAGTCCTGAGTCCATTCCGTTGCTGAGTCCTGAGTCCATTCCGTTGCTGAGTCCTGAGACAATTGTGCTGCAGAGTGCTGAGTCCAGTGCTTTATTGCATTGAAGTATATAATATATATATATATACAAATATTGGTTTTATTTTGAGGGGACCATCAGCAAAATCTTGCCCAAAGCCCAATTAATATTAAAGACAGCCATGGGTAGACCCACTGCAAGGGTTAGCTTCCCCCCCTCTCCCCCTGCAGTGCTGATTTAATATCAACTTGCACCCCAATTGAAAACCTTGCCTGAGCTTAACCATGTTCCATTTCTTTGTTCTTGAGAACGCCCTTAATGGCTACTGAGGACCTTTGTACAGTGTAATGGCAGAGCTTAGCAATGACATCAGGAAATGAAGTTTCTACACCAGGGAGTGGCAGAGAAGAAGCTTTTCTGAGAAGTAAAGTAATCAGCTGACATTTGACAGTGTCTTTTTGCAGAAAGGACTAAAGCATTTAAAAGTTTACAATAAAACACAGCCTCCCGTATAACATCCTTTATGAGAGAATCTGAATGTTTAGTTGTAAAGCAGAGCTATAGTTAATGATAAAACATGACAGATATGACGCAGTCCCCGTTGGTACTTGGTAGTGAAAATGCTTGCTGTATCTGTTTACAACAGGGGTGGGGAACTCCAGCCCTCCAGCTGTTGTGGAACTACAAGTCCCATGAGGCTATGCAAGACTGACCGTTACAGGCGTGCCTCCCAGAAGCATGTTGGGGTTTGTAGTTAAAGCACAGCTGGAGGGCCGGAGTTGCCCACCCCTGGCTTGAAAAGTGTTAGCTGGAGTTGGTCCTTAATTTGTCATTTAAAACTTTGTGTCCATTTAAGACTAAGTGAACAATAATGCTGCACATTTTCACTGCAGGAAGAATGTCGTCGTCACCCTATGACAGGAAATAAAAATGTAACATCTACTGGCAGGATCAACAGGTAATAAAACTGTTTTTACCGGGGGGGGGGGGGGGGATGGACTTAGAAATGTACTTTGTAATTTTGCTCATAGTTTCTCTTAGTACTAAATGAGAGGGAGTGTACTAAGTGTTGAATAAAGCTGGCACACACTTAATTTGAAATATGTTCCTCAATCGCTACAAAAGATATAAATCAACTTTGCGTGCACCAAATGCCTTTACAAACCTAGGTATTAGCTTATGAAAGTAGTTGTGCCGTGCAGCAGTAACCCGTCTTTATTACACGGGGCAGAGACAAGACCAGTCACCCTGCACAAGGAGAGAGAGCAGCAGTGACCGGTCTGTATTACAGGAGGGGGTGGAGACAAGACCAATCACCCTGGACAAGGAGATAGAGCAATAATGTGTGGAAATGTGTGGTCTATATTACAGGAGGGGGTGGAGACAAGACCAGTCACCCTGAACAAGGAGAGAGAGCTGCAGTGACTGGTCCTTATACAGGAGGGGGCGACGACGAGACCAGTCACCCTGCACAAGGAGAGAGAGCTGCAGTGACTGGTCCTTATACAGGAGGGGGCGACGACGAGACCAGTCACCCTGCACAAAGAGAAAGAGAGAGAGCAGCAGTGTTTGGCCTTTGTTACAGGAAGCTCCTTCACAGTGATAAGGTTTCACACTGAATCACTTGATGAAATACACAAACCACACCAAGAAATGCACAGGCCATGTACACCAGCCCTGGAAGACTGGTGCAAAGAAAGCACCAGGAAAACTGATGCAGTTGCCCAGGATAAATAATCGTACATCTCCTTTCATTGGAAAAAATCAACTGGCTGCTCTGAGCGAATGGTCCGGGTTTCTTGGCAGTCTTTGTAAAGGTATCTTTCCAAAAAAGGTGAATATTAAAGGACACATATAAACCCACCACATGTGCCATCCCATCATTTATATCAGGGGTAGGCAACCTTGGCACTCCAGATGTTGTGGTACTACAAGTCCCATGAGGCATTGCAAGACTGACACCCAGAAGAATGACTCCCAGAGGCATTGCAAGACTGACACCCAGAAGAATGACTCCCAGAGGCATGATGAGATTCTTAGGGCTTTGGTGTGAATCCACTTACAGTAGGGGTGGGCAACTTCAGCCTTCCAGCTGTGCTTTACAAATCCCAGCATGCCCCTGGGAGTCATGGCTGTACCTGTCAGTCGTGCAATGCCTCATGGGTCTTGTAGTTCCACAACAGCTGGAGGGTGTTAGTATGGTTTGGAGGGTGGATCTCCCTAACAGAGACAGTAGTAAAAAATCTGACAGATGTTCTAATCCCTCTTCACTACATCCAAAACTGAAAGAAAAGCTTCTGTTGCGCTTTAAACTGGTTATAGACATGCCAATAAGCTATTTCCCAGCATGATGGAGGCGCACTGTACAGATACATTTTCCAGCCTGTTGGAAAATCTCCTTGGGATAGGCTCTGGAGGACATAGGTCCAGCTCATGCTCTCACGCCAGGCAAGTGTTGCTGCGGGTCCTGATGCTCAGACAATTGATGTGAGGCCTGAATGTCTGAATTTAGTTAATTGCACGGCTATAAAATGTGCAGCCTGCTGAGGGCCCGTGTTTAGCTCTGCAGTTCCAGCTACAACACCAGCCATTTGGGGGCTTGACAGGTCAGGCTGGGAACTGACAAAAGCAAACTGGCAACCGTGACCGTTATCACCAACGGCATACAGACCAAGGCATACCCTGCAGATACGCCGATAGGAAGCATGTAAAGGAGAAAACTGCAGCAAACAATATCGGTATGTGTGATTAGGGATTTATTACCATTTATTGAACATTTCTAACTTGAGCTTTCTTTTAAGACGGAGCTGGGCACATCCCAGGAGCCATATAGCCAATGCTCCTTAATGTACAACTTGCACCTAACCTAGTACAGGGCTGGACAGATCCCAGGCAGCCAGGTAGCCAATGCTCCTTCAAATTTACATAAGACATGGTTGGACATATTCCATGGCTGGGCATATTCCATGGCTGGACATATTCCAGGAGCCAGGTTACAGATGCCCCCTAAAATGTACAGCTGGCACCTATCCTAGGACAATCCTGGACAGATCCCAGCAGCCAGGTAGCCAATGCTCCTTCAAATTTACATAAGACATGGCTGGACATATTGCAGGAGCCAGGTTACAGATGCCCCCTAAAATTTACAGCTGGCACCTATCCTAGGACAGGGCTGGACAGATCCCAGCAGCCAGGTAGCCAATGCTCTTTAAACGTACAGCTGACACTTAACCTAGGAGAGGGATGGACAGATCCCAGGAGCCATAGAGCTAATGCTCCCTAAAATTTACAGCTGGCACCTAACCTAGGAGAGGGATGGACAGATCCCAGGAGCCATAGAGCTAATGCTCCCTAAAATTTACAGCTGGCACCTAACCTAGGAGAGGGATGGACAGATCCCAGGAGCCATAGAGCTAATGTTCATTAACATTTACAGCTGGCACCTAACCTAGGAGAGGGATGGACAGATCCCAGGAGCCATAGAGCTAATGTTGATAAAAATTTACAGCTGACACCTAACCTAGGACAGGGCCGGACAGATCCCAGCAGCGGGGTAGCCAATGCTCTTAAACATTTACGGATGACAACTAACATAGGACAGGGCTTGGCAAATCCCAGGAACTAGGTAGCCAATGTTCCATAAAATTTGCAGCTTTACCCCTACCGTAGATGCTCCCTAAATTTACAACTGGTGCCTAACTTTTGAGGTTTTCTCTAGTTGCTGTCAAGGAAGTTGGCTCCTGGATGGGACAGATGGTTCCTGATTTCCGTATTAATTCGTCCACCCCTGTTTCAGGAAGCAGTCACATGTCAGTTTTAGTTCCGCTACGTTGGTTTCATTGTGTCATCTCTGAGCCTTTTTTTTTTTTTTTATCAACAAAGGGGTTAATCTCAAGCTGCTTAGCGTTTAAAGTGCTCCTGTTCAGATCAGGCCTTGTCCTGCCCTCGGCTCCACCATGCATCCTACCCGTCTATCCCTCACCCTATCCGTCCTCTGCTGTCAATGAGCATCATGGGGCTGGCTGACAACAGGCAGTGAGAGAGGGAAGGGCTGTATGATGTCACATCTGTAAACAGCCTGGAAAGCTACTGAGAGAATCGAAACTGTATGGGTGAAACTCAGATGATGAGAAAGCCAGTCAGAAAGCACACACATAGACGAGGCACAGAGGTATCTTGGTTGCTACCTTGACCAGGCGACGAATGCATCCTGTCTTCTTGGTAAGAATTCATTGTGATCCTTTAAATATGTTTTTTTTAGATTCTTCAGTACTCTTTGCAGACACAATACAGTAATCTATCTGTCTCCTTCTGCCAGGGACAGCCCCGGGCTTGGCAGCCAGTCTTCATAAACATCCCCTTTTTGTTTTTCTTTTTTTTACAGTGGCCTTAAAAGAGCAGTACACGTGAATTAAAAGCTCATATTAAATACACAACAGTTTAAATCAAATATCTATCGAGGGATGTGCAGACTGACACGTTACCTACATAAGATCTGCTCCTTTAAGTTTGTAGAAGCCACACATTTTTTTATTAGATGAGGCCATTTTTTTAATTACTTTTATCTATGACAGGTATTTGTATAGCACCAACATTTTACGTATTGTACATTCGTATCGATCTTTGCCCTCAAGGCGCTTACGAGCCCTACCTCGCATGCATACGCACTCATACTAGGACCAGTTTAGACATGAGCTAGCTAATCTACCAGTATGTTTTTGAAATGAGGAAAGAAACCAGGGAAACCCACACAAGCGCTGGGAGAACATGCAAACTCCATGCAAATAGTGTCCTGGTAGGGATTCAATCTGAGGACCCCCAGTGCTGCAGTGCAGGAGTACTAACCACTAAGCCACTGTGCTTTACCAGGAAACCTAAAGTCCAACTCCAGGCAAATGACCAAATACACAGATACAGAAAGCACAGATGGAAGCTGTTTTACCTGGCAAAGAATTTGTATTTTTGTCCACCCAGTCCTAAGATTTATTTAGCCCTACAGCACAGCCCTGTTTTTTTTCTATGCTACAGTTAAGCAAAATGTATAGGTCTTGTCCCACCCCCCAGCCTGTGATTGGACGGTGAAAGGAGAATCAGCAGACTGATGAGCTCATCTGTCTGTATCATTGCTTTCTTCTGCTATCGGTCCGCTCGTTGTTAGACCATGAACACTGTAGCACACCTGACTGGCTCCTTGAGTTGCTTCTTCCCCTAGTCCGAGCTCTGCTGTTCAGGGACTACCGGTATCAGGTGAGATTGAGAATCAGGTACTTACACTAACCCCTGCTGTTATATATAAATATATTACAGGAGGGGTAGGTAACCTTGTCACTCCAGGAGTCCTGAAACTACAAACCCTATCATGCCTATGCCTCTGAGAGTCATGCCTATGTATGTCAGAGTCTTGCAATGCCTCGCGGGTCTTGTAGTGCCGAGGTTGCCTACCCCTGTATTACAGAGCTGCATTGTGTCCTTTATATCTGCCTGGAGTTCAGCATTTACTACCTCAACCTTTGTATCTGCCAGTATGCCCAGTAACCCTAACGTCAACAAACAATTTAACTGGTTGAAAAATCAAAGAAAGATATGCTTGTTGGCTTGTTTTTAAAGCATGAACAGGGCCATTTAATGTCCATTGGGAGAAAAGAGTACAACTCTTTAGACCTTGGTGTTGGTTGGTTGTTTGGTTTGGTTGGTTGGATTTTCCAGCCTTCTAATGCACAACAGTAGTTGCTGTGAAGTTAGAAGTCTTATAATCATATATTAAATGTTGTATAGTTTAGTATATGTCATGATAATCAGCTCTAATTTTCTGATTGTTCATTTATGCTGTTGTTGAAGGGTCAGCCATGGGACAGTTTGCACCACTGGTGCCACCAGATGTGGCCCCTCTTCTGGCAAACGCGGAGCTCCGTCTGGCATGCACCAAGTGCAGCAAGAAGCTGTCTATGATCACCTACACCTTAAACTCCGTCCCGCACAGCTGTGATGCCAACCTGCTTCTCTCAAGATCAAAGGATGCTAAAGGGGTCAATGAATGGCATGTGGTGAGGCAACGCCCTGCTTTCCGGGTGCCAGCACGTTATACCGTCTGCTGGCATTACCGACCCACCGTAGGTTGCATACTACACTACGAAAATTGCACTTTTGCCTGGACTAACGAAGAAGTTCATGTCTGGTCTTTTGAGAGGAACCTTAATCTTGAGAGGAGCCATCTGCAATATCTTCTACTAAACAAGCCATCTCCAGGTGCTAGTACCAGGGAGCCTGGAAGCTGGGAAGACATCTTAAGCATGTTCGGAGGACGCTTTCAGCATGTCTGTGAACAGTGTTTCCATCAAAGCCCTCGGAAGGTCTCTCTTACTGACTTATGCCAATCCCACCCACGCCCGGTGCCCCTTCTTGCTCACATCATTACCGACAGCACCAGAAAGCAATGCCATGCCATCCGACCCATGCCTTATGCGCCTCATGTTCGAATGTGTGCCCACAGCTCCAGGGGTTTCCTGTGTCGAGAGGAAAACGGGCACTGCCCCAATGCGCACAGTGAGGTTGAGCTTGCGGTGTGGAAGGTGGAGCAGAAATATGGCCTCACCCGGAGTGCAATACAAGACGATACCGGAGAAAACATAGGTTTTTACTGCCGCCTCTGCTTGGTTAGCGCCAGCACTCAAGAAAGTTTCGAAGCACACTGCTCTTCACTGGAACATGGGCGCATTCTAGCAGCCGATTCACTGCAAGTGTGGAATCACCGTGACCCACCGGATCGCATGAAAAGATGCTTCATCTGTGAAAAGTAGGTACACATGACATTCTTTTGGAGGTTTTTGAATCCAAAACTGACAAATCAGTGTTTGCTAGATGGGTGAAACCACCTTCTGGGTCACTCCCACTCTACTGGTTGGATTCTATATTCTATTATTTTATATTATTGGGAATTTAACAGGAGAAGCTGGAACATAGAAAGGTATGCGGTGGTTCCCAAAACTCCCAGGTGGCCAGGAACAGGGATATGCTCAGGTTTGGACCGCACCCTATCCGAGCACGGAAGGAGCTCCAATGAACATGGAAGGAATCTCTTCCCGCTGCCGGCCATTCAGCCACAGCCTGTAAATCCCCCACCCACAGCTGCACGTAAGCAAAGGGGAGGATACAGTGGCGCCATTGACATATAAGGTCAATGATGTCAGCACAAGCCTCTGATTCCTTTGTTTTGTATGCAGCTGCATGTGGCGGGGGAATTCCCCAGCATGCAGCTGACTGGGCCGGTGACCCAAAGCACTTCCATTTTCAGAAGTACTCAGGTCCGAACTTGAGCTCATCCCTAATGAGGAACAGTCAGAATGTTAAAATGGGGATCTCGCTGTTAGAGTTTTCTTAGAAGCCTGGACCTGACCTATAATTGCAGTATGATATTTCTTTAGGGTGTAGCTTCACCTCTTAAGTACAAATAAATATACATACCCATATATTTCACAGTTTTTTTTTGTGTTCTAACAGATCACTCATTTTGCCCTTTCTGTTGATAAAAATGATCATTGTCACTTAGAATTCAGAATTTCTAATGTAAACAGCAGGCACATTTTATTAGCTCTTTGTGACCTTTACATGCACTACACAGCTTGCTTCTGCTAATCCATCGTTAAAAGATATATCTAAGACGCGCGTCAACAATTGCAGTGTACAAGTCCTGAAATGTGGTGGCTGCATTTGTTTTCTTTTTTTTTTCATGCTAAGCACGTTTACTGCAATTAATCTTGCCAGAAAAAATGACCTTGTTGCTTGCCACGAGAAACTAAAATAACAAACTTCCAAGTTTTCTTCTGCAAACTACTAATTCACCCCATCCCATGGGTTTAGAATCACTTCAAGGCTGAACTGTGGGCACAAAAACTTTTCTTTAATTGTATTCCTCAATAGCCACAAAGGATATAAATCCACCTTGTGTGCACCAAATGCTCTTGCAAAGTGATAACCTTGAAAAAGTAGCAGTGACATAATCAGTGTGCTGCACATAGCCTATGCAGAGAACAGAGCTGTGGGATGGGACCCAGCAGGTCCACCCACTACAGGCTGCCTGTAGGAAACTACAGGAGGGGCGGAGTCAAGACCAGTCACCCTGCATAAGGAGAGATTGCAGCAATGACTGGTCTTTATTACAGGAGGGGGCGGAGACAAGACCAGTCACCCTGCACAAGGAGGGAGAGCAGCAGTGACTGGTCTTTCTTACAGGAGGGGGCGGAGACAAGACCAGTCACCCTGCACAAGGAGGGAGAGCAGCAGTGACTGGTCTTTCTTACAGGAGGGGGTGGAGACAAGACCAGTCACCCTGCACAAGGAGGGAGAGCAGCAGTGACTGGTCTTTATTACAGGAGGGGGCGGAGACAAGACCAGTCACCCTCCACAAGAAGGGGGGGGGAAATCTCACACTGGATTTCTGCACAGATCGGGAAGAATTATACAGAATACACCAACATTCTACTGAGAATACACATGACACTTGTATTTACGCACCTTACTGCTGCAATGGATCATATTACTTAAAGTGGAACTATGGGCAAAATAAAAAAAAATGACATACTGTTTCAGATACAGTAACTGTTTTTGTACCTTTCTAATGTGCATATAACATGCTATGTATATGAGTAATTGTTGGTCCTGACTCAAGTACTCTCTATAGCCCATCACAGTGCATCTACGGGGAGGGTTGTGAGAAGGCTCACAGCCAGGAAGAACTGCAGGAATGGATTCTGAGGGTGAAAATAAGCAGACGGAACAAGCAGGTGGTGGAGGAAGAAAGTCTCCAGTCTTACCGGGACCGACTGATGCAAGAATATCAACACAGCAGCAGTGACAACCCGGTGGTAAGTAATATGTGAAGAGATGACTTTCCATGACGCCACTCCGTCATCGTACTACAAAGGGATGCTAAACATTACATGCGCTCTTGCCTTGGTTGCCACATAGAGAAATAGTTACAAAGTTTCCTCTGGTAACAAATTAAAGGGTCAGTCCACCCTCAATTTTTGGTAAATGCTGGAGAGGTTAGACACATAACAGTTCCTTGCGTGTCTTGACAACTCCACTGGTCACATCTCTTGGTTTCCCAGGTCAGTGGCTCACATGTAGCATTTGCTATGGGATCCCTTCACACTCTTAGATTTTGTAATGTATTTTATATTATGGAGAATGTACCAGGTGGAGGAGGGGTCCCACCCAAAGGTGGCACTGCAAGGCAGATCAGCACACCCAGCACTTTAAGGTGGCAGGTAACATTCCCACTCCAGGATGGATGGGAATACCCCCAATGCAATGTGCATGGGAACACCAGGCACTTTTGTGGGTCTGTTCTAGTGTGTTGACATCTCATTCAAATGACGCCCTTTATTGCAACATACCACAACAGAAAAGCGTGAAGGGGCCCCACCAGTGTCTTGGTTTTACATTAACTGGCCTCATTCATGGCATCAGTGTTTGCAGTAATATAAATCCACTTGAGACATACTCACTAAGCCTGTTATGTTTGTTGATATGGGCAATTACTGGACACACTGTGCAAATGTACACAAAGCATGACGAATGTTGACACAGGCAGCACGCTGTGTGTGTCTCCGCGCCTGACCTCAGACTGCTGAATACTTGGCACAATGTAAGGCCGCCGACATGGTATTTAAATAAACAGCATCAAATGACTGAACAGACAATAGCAGTAAGGTGAAAACCTTATGAGGGGGAATTTATCAAAACTGGAGCAGACAAAATGTGGAGCAACTGTGCATGGCAACCAATCAGCTTCAGCAACTGTGCTGGCGCCCACAACTTCCCCACAAGGTCACCGCCGCCGCCCCTCTGCGCTCTGCCGTGCCTCGGTGGCCCTTTGGGAAATCCGGGCCTGTGTATAGTCTGGGTAATAATGAGTTTGGTCAGGAAATCTAATTTCTGCAGATTTTTGTCCTGCAGAGTTTTGATTATTTGGGTGAATCGTTCCTTCATTGTGCTGTGGTTGTGAAGATACATGTGTACAAATAAAGATGGCTGAATGTCTCAGGAAGGGTTCCCACTTTGCTAGCGGCTGTCATGGCTCTTTCTTTTGCAATCTTGCAAGCATCTCTAAGCACCGTATCTGGACCGTGTTTTGGTCTTAACTATTGCATGAGCCCTGTCTATGACAACTAGGGTTGCACAGATACCAAGTACAGTACTCGGTACAATTACAAGTACATGTACCGATACTTTTGAGCTCCAAGACTACACTAGAGAAAAATTCAAAGGTTAGGAGGCAGCTGTCATTTGTAAGGAGCACACGGAGCTCCTGGGATTTGTACATCTCTGTTTTAATGTACGAATTTGTTTTTATAAATATAAATAAAGAGATGCACAGATACCAGTTTTGAGAGTACGAGTACTGGTACTTGCCGAGTACTTACAAGTACGAGTACAGATACATTTTTGTTTATTGTCATGTGACAGTTTTTCTAAAACAATACAGACTAATGATTTCAGGACAGTGGTGGAGCACCAGAGCCAGGTCCCAGCTGCAACCGCTGCAACCCTGGTAGTTCTCATGAAAATGCCAAGTATCTGCACTGGTACTCGAAAAGTATCTGTGCATCCCTAATAACAACATCAGTGGACTGTTGTAGTGGAAGCAATATGTTCAGGATTTTTCGGGATCGGCTCATTTGTGGTCACATAAGTTCATCTAGATTTGTCATCTAGATCAGAGAGTTTATCTCGGATTCGTGTGCGTCTACCAGTTCATTGTGGGCTTTTTTTTTTTATATGAGGCCATCTTTCTTTCTGTATGATCAGTTCTTTCCTTCTAAAATCCCATTGAATCTCTTTTCTTAGTTTTGAGAGCATTGCATTGTGTTCTGATGCTGGATGGTTAAATGTAGGGAGAGCCGCCAATGAGTCATAGTCCTCGGGTGCTTTCTGTTTCTATGCAGAGTCATCCACTATTCGCTTGTTAGTCACTGTGCCTTTGGGGTATGGTGATGTAGACGGTGATGTCTGACGTCTGGAACGTAAATCTTTGGGATGTATTTGTATGTCTGGAAAAAGGTCTTCCAGATCACAAAGTTAGTTGTTTCAGGATTTTTCCTGATGGGACATCTGATGAGAGGCAGTTGCTGCCTGTCAAGTATCGAACAATACACATTGTGCTGATACTAAAAGGCTGGGAGACAGATTTCAAGCTCATGCAGTTGTGTTGCAACTTCTTGCACAGCCTCTCAGAGAAACACAAGCACATAGTCTGATATGCATGCTGCACACGGCATGGAAACAGGAAGGAAGCCGCAGCTTTATTCTCTACCTTATTCAATACAAAAGAGCATATACCATAGATACTGTGTTACAGAACTTATAAACACTGCCATCTAGTGACTGAAATTGTATAATGCAGAAGTTGTTGCTATAAACACGGTAATGTGTGTTCTAACAAGTTGGCAGGCTTGCAAGCCATCAGACTTCAGGTGAAGCCCTATGAATGGCTATTCTGACAGGTACCATTCAAGGACTGGCAGATAGCTCATCTTATACAAAGACAGTTGACTTTCTATAGCTTCAAGAACCACGCTATTAAAAAATTAAACAATCCCTGAAATACATACAAGAAAGACAACCTGTCTACAGTACTCGGGGCTTCTGCTTATTTATCCAGCTGCTGCTGTAGTGCACCAGTCCGGCTCAATGCAAGTATGTGCAGGGTGGGTATTCTCATTACCACCCAATTTTGCTTTTCAGAGAGAAGAAAGCTACACGGCACAAACTCATATTAAAGTGGATGTAAAGTCAGTCAAATGAAAAATCGCTGGGAAGTAAAGATTGTGGCCAGAAGAGACATTCAAAGTCTTCTGCAAAATAATTCTTCCTTTCTCCCCCAGCAAATTTTTTATTTTTTGTGTACGCTGCATGCAGTGTACTCTGCCCTTTGGCCTGGGTGCCAGGGAGGATGTAACTCCTGTGCACATCAGGAGTTACATCATCAGTGGCCACCCAAAAGCCAAAGAGGGCTTCTGGGAACCCAGACGTGTTGGCGGTGGAGATGGCAGCAGCAGGGGACAAAGCGGGGAAGCGACGATCAATCCAACAGCACTGGAGAAGGGTATACTTTTAAAGGAAAACTATGAGATGGGTGATTTCCACTCACCTCATAGTTCTAGCCGACCTGTGACAATGAGACTGTCACAGGTCGGCTCAGTAGATCGGGAGGTGAGCGAACACATACCAGGTTCGCTCACCTCTCGATCCTGTCACGGCTCTCTGCCGTGACAGGGGAGGGGATGGATTCCACCCTCCCCGCTCCGATCCGCCAGCGCTGACTGGCGGAACGGACGGGGGAGGGGGCGGGTACAGCTGGCTCTGCCTCTAGATAGGCAGAGCCAGCTGTCACTCACGCAGCTGGGCGGATCCCGTCATCTATGTCGGGATCCGCTCCGGCTGCTGCGTCTCAGTATACCGCGTGCTTTAGCTCGCGGTATACTGAGCTTGGGGTAACGGGAGGACGCTAGTTTGTGTCCTCCCGTTACCCTAAGGAGAACTATGTGGAAAAACACTGACCCCATAGTTCTCCTAATGTGCAAGTATGCTGAACTGACCATAATTGCACATTAGGGCAAAAACCAAACATGTACACAGCTGGTAACTTCTGTTTTAGGAGGCCGCAGACCCATCTAGAAATAGAAGGACATGCACATGGAAGGGTCTTGCGCAGAACAAACACGTCTGCCCTCAATTGCTATACATGCTTCAAATAAAGGCTTTTTTGGAGATTAGGATTGTGACCACACAACACAGAGGGGCCTTGGCACTTCTCTTTTTATTGCAAATTGTTAGAAAGTAAAATGTATTTTTTGTCTTTGTGGTAAGTGTGCTGAAAAATGTCCGTGTTAGCTCACTGAACCTGGCTGCAGTAAATTACCCGAAACTCAGATTTACGATTATGCTTATGATTTCTGAATATTTAAGAATACCATTTTTTTTACCCCCACAGCTTTCAGAAGAAGGTGAAGTCATTGAAGGTATTAAAGTCATATGTGATAGTCCTTTGGAGATTAAGTCCGAGCAAAAGCCAGTGAAAAAAGATTGGAATTTTACTGTTCATTCCAAGGTAAGGAATGCAAAGACTGATTTTATTTTTTTAAAAGCTAGTGCAGTGAAAATTTTTGTATTGCCTTTAGTAACCAATTCGTTTGCATTCATAATGATGTCATCAGTTTTTAGTGAATGGATAGGCTGCATTCTCAGTGATGTCACCGGTCTCTAGTGAATGATAGGCTGCATTCTCAGTGATATCACCGGTCTCTAGTGAATGATAGGCTGCATTCTCAGTGATGTCACCGGTCTCTAGTGAATGGATAGGCTGCATTCTCAGTGATGTCACCAGTCTCTAGTGAAGGGATAGGCTGCATTCTCAGTGATGTCACCACTCTCTAGTGAATGGATAAGCTGCATTTTCAGTGATGTCACCGCTCTCTAGTGAATGGATAGGCTGCATTCTCAGTGATGTCACCGGTCTCTAGTGAATGGATAGGCTGCATTCTCAGTGATGTCACCGCTCTCTAGTGAAGGGATAGGCTGCATTCTCAGTGATGTCACCGCTCTCTAGTGAATGGATAGGCTGAATTCTCAGTGATGTCACCCCTCTCTAGTGAATGGATAGGCTGCATTCTCAGTGATGTCACCGCTCTCTAGTGAATGGATGGGCTGAAATCCCAATGATGTCACCTTTTACTAGTAAATTGTTATATAAATGGTTTTGAACAATATTGTCATGGCTTTACCCAATGGTATATTTATTTTTCTTTTCTTATGTAGGGTTTGACTATCTGTAGTGAAGAATTGTAAGCTATTGTAACATTAACTGTTGCCTTCCTGTAGATGCCTCTCCTACATGTGGCTTTGCTGAAGATAGATCCAGGAGCAACCTTCTCATTAACAGCTCAGGGTTTGCCAGATTCCTGCGATTATGCCCCTGGCAGCCATTTTCAAATTAAGGCCTCCCGGACACATTGCTACAAAATCAGAGTGTGCGGGGAATGCTCTGTATTTGGAGTCTTTGAGAAATGGTTGACTTTAGACTTCGGAATCCGCCCAGTCTTGCTGCAGAGGATCTTTGTGAAGGTAGGAGTTCAGGAAGAAATCTTCAATCATTGCGAAGGAACCCCACACCAAGATGGCAGCCCGCTAATGTCTTCTGAACGCTGGAACCCAGGCAAGCAGTTGTGTTTTCCATGCAAGGAGAGAACACAGGAGGAAGAAAAACTATTTGATACGTACAAACCACCCTCCATGAATCCGAGTTACGGCGGGAGAACCACAGAGAGGCAGACGCTTACAGAGAGGAATTATCAGGAGGTGATGCACATAAGGCTACTTCAAGAGGAGGCTGCTAGAGAAGAGGTGATAGCCAGGTGAGTGTAGGAGACATACAAGGACTGCTACACCTACAACTTAAGCTGGCCATTCAAGTTCCACAATCGCTGTACACCTCTATTAGATTTATCACCAACTTTGTACTGTGAGGGCCTGCTCATACAATCCATTCAATTTATATCCAATTGGGTAGGACCTACATAGTTGTTGTTAAATCTTAAAGTGACACTAAACTCAGGAGTTAAATCTTAAAAATGCATTCAAGAACCTTAACTATTAACAATACTGGACCTTATTTGTGTATCACTCGGCTATAGATCCTCCAATCATCTCTGAATTGGTGCCGACACTGTCCTTCCTTCTGGAGGGGGGCTACTTTTGTTCCCCATGGTCCCTGTGTGTGTTGTAAAGTAGTCACCGCCCCAAGCTCACTCTCGGGATGGACTACAATCGCAATACAAATGAGTAAACTAAACATGAGATTGTAGTCCATCCCGGGGGTGAGCTTGGAGCGGTGACTACTTTACAACACACACAGGGACCATGGGGAACAAAGTAGCCCCCCTCCAGAAGGAAGGACAGTGTCGGCACCAATTCAGAGATGATTGGAGGATCTACAGCCGAGTGATACACAAATAAGATACATTAAATGGATTGTTAAGATGTAACTTCTGAGTTTAATGTCACTTTAAGAAGACTCTGTCAGATTGTAATGTTGATGGCGTGTGTCGACCTGCTTTTGTTTGCATCAGGTGAGTTTTGCATTCTTTTACCAGTCTATAGAAATGCAAAACCTGCTTGAAGCAAGTCAAATTCAGGTGAGAAGGAAGTCAAATGCAAGCCAAATGCCAATGTCAATGAATTCTGAGCATCCCAAACTAATGTCTACCTGATGCCATCGGCACAAGCCCAATGCCCATTGACACAGGCCCTTACAGTAACGTTACTGTGAAAAAATGAAAATGTTTGTTTAAGATGGTTCAGGGGTCCTAGCCTAGTCGCTGCATGGCTCCAGTTTCCACCTTGCTATTTATCTTTTAGAGCACATGGATGTCAATATCCTTATTTTCTATGAAAACTCAGATCATTGTGGTCCTTCACGTTAACAAAGTATTCCACGAATGTTTCCTATCTGCTCTTTGGCACAATTATTTGTTTAGCTGCCTGCAATGTACAGGAATCATTTCAGGCTGCAAGATGCAAGTCATATGTTGCCTGGAGCATCCTTCAGTAGGATTTTAAAGCTGAACGCTATGTTCATATATATAAAACAAAAAACACCAGTTAAGGAAGTTATATAATCATTCATTTTTTATTTTTTTTTAATTGTTGCAAGTTTAAGTATTTGAGTTTGATGTTATCAAAACCTCCTATATTCCCCTGCACAGCATCACAATTGAAGAGTGAGGACCGGCTCACACCAAGGAGCCAATTAGCCTCATCTGCCGTACACATGTGATGACGCAGAGCATGCTGACCTGAGGAGAGAGTAGAGTGAGCACATTGGTGACTCATGAGTGTGCCGCTGCTTCTTCATTAACCAATCAGCAGGCTGGGGGGGGGGGGG
>NW_017306505.1:1595653-1607220 GCF_000935625.1 Nanorana parkeri | reverse complement strand
AATTGTCTGTAAAGAATTGAAAAGCCTTTGGCAATAATGTACACCCTTCAGCTTTAATTCCCGGCCTTGATGCTCCCTCCTGAAATATACACAGAACTGATTTTGTTTTCGGTAATTTTCTGAGCAGAGCAAGTTTCAGCTGGTGTGGGGGTATGACTAATCCACAAAATAAATACCTCTCTTTATAAGACAAAAAAGCGATGGAAAGCGATAAAACAATGTGAGACGTTCAGGAGAGCTTAAATCCTTTCACCGTGCCCACCCCTTCCTTGAGAAGATTTGTCTTCACTTCCTGTACCAGTTTCCCCAGGGCTTTGCTGTGAGCTGTACATATTGTTTTCTTTTTGTAATGCAGACTGCAATAGAGTCTACAAAGGCATTAATGTTGCATGGGCTCCAGTCAGGGGAAACAGGAAGTTCAGCTCAAGGCAAAGCCCCAGGTATTTCCTGGACAGGAAATGAGGTAGAATCCAAGCTTGACTGGCAGTGCAAAAAAAGTCAGGGACTTTGACCGTTCTTCCTTCAAAAAAATGTTTTGGCTGGTGTTCCCCTTCTGTCTTTTAAATGGAACCTTCAGGCAAACAGCTAAATACCCAATTGAAAGTCAAGCTGTCATGAGAGAAATATATAGATTGTCAATGATGACCCCCCACCTTCTGAAAAATGCTAGTTGTCTGGCTGTCATGATGATGCTTTGGTGTCAGTACTGTCTGAGTTGCTAACCTGAAAACAAATAATTATACAAGTAATTCTGTACAGCCAGGCTTGTGATTTCCACACATCTGCCATCCTGAATAGCCAGGCTGATGACACGCGTGTTTCCTGGCTGACAGATACAGCTCCCTGTGTTACCTCTCCACCTCCAGCTTAACAGGGTGGTGATCCAAAGAAGTAAAATTAAACCACGAGGTTGCAGAGTGATCGTTTTGGATGTGGCCGGAGTGTGTAAATCTTGTGGCAAGAGATTTACATAAACCTTTAACTTACTAAAACAGAAAACATTTTTTCATACGTGTTTTCCTAGAATTCCACTTTAATACCTTCTGCTGACCACAATTTTCCTTTCTATAGGTTAAACCTGAAGATTGATGTGACCTTGACCAAGACGGTAAGCTTGTTAAATGAGATGAGGTTCGCTCCTAATGGGGAGCTTTTTGCAAAGGTACCTTTTCCAAAGGGCCTGACGAAAGACACAGAGGAAGGATACTTATTACAGAGGTCCGTGCGCACTGCCCTGGTGGCTTCCAGCCCACAGCAGAGCGACAAAGTCTACGAAGTCCATGTGGAGACCAACAGCGACTTAGATAGCAGTGTTTTGCTCCGCTTCCCAGAACGCTGCTGCCGTGAGCTGTCCCTTCAACCAGAAGCCACCGCCAAACTGGAGATCCAATTCCAACTTGACCGGCTGCAATTCTGCATGTACCACGAAGCCATAGACCTACTGTTGGATGCGGCATTATTGCTGCCCGATCTAAGCAGTTGTTGCATGCCGACCTCTCAAGAGCAGATGTCCTGGGGCAACAACAAGCAAAAAATGGCCATCTCTTACATCACCGGAACAGTGACAGGGAAACAACCTGCGGCCCCACTAGTCATTTATGGCCCGTTTGGGACCGGAAAAACTTCGACCATAGCCAAAGCTGCACTGCAAGTGATCAAACAGGCGGGAACCAGGGTGCTGATCTGCACTCATAACAACAGGTAATGAGTGTTAGCAAACAGTGTATTAAAGCAAATTTTAACTGCAAATTTTATTTTAGGTTTAGACATTTTTAAAGTAATGGATTTTTTTTTTTTCACAGTGTTGATATACAATCTTTGTATTATAAATAGGTAATCTTTGTAAATCTTTGTATTATAAAAAAGAATTTAAATAGACAACATCAGGTAGGAGGAAATGTTGCAGCTATGATGACGCCATACCTGGACATGGAGCTCTCTGTCCAGGTAACAGATATGGTGTTGTTATAGCTGCAACATTTTTAATACAGCGTGTACCCTTGACATCCAGGGCATGATGGGTATTCTAAAGCACATTGGAAGCTGTTCATTTTTAGAATCTCTTTCCTAATTGAAACATTTTAAGGAGCCATCTTAAAGCGGAACCAAGATCTTGTTAAAGGAGAACTCTGGGGTCAGTGCTTTTCCCCATAGTTCTCCTAAGGGTAACGGGAGGACACAAACTAGCGTCCTCCCGTCACCCAAAGCTCAGTATACCGTGAGCTACAGCTCCTGGTATACTGAGACGCCGCAGCCGGAACGGATCCCGACAATTATGTCTGGATCCACCCAGCTGCGTGAGTGACAGCTGGCTCTGCCTATCTAGAGGCAGAGCCAGCTGTACCCGCACTGTGTACCCTTGACATCCAGGGCATGATGGGTATTCTAAAGCACATTGGAAGCTGTTCATTTTTAGAATCTCTTTCCTAATTGAAACATTTTAAGGAGCCATCTTAAAGCGGAACCAAGATCTTGTTAAAGGAGAACTCTGGGGTCAGTGCTTTTCCCCATAGTTCTCCTAAGGGTAACGGGAGGACACAAACTAGCGTCCTCCCGTCACCCAAAGCTCAGTATACCGTGAGCTACAGCTCCTGGTATACTGAGACGCCGCAGCCGGAACGGATCCCGACAATTATGTCTGGATCCACCCAGCTGCGTGAGTGACAGCTGGCTCTGCCTATCTAGAGGCAGAGCCAGCTGTACCCGCACCCTCCCCCGTCCGTTCCGCCAGTCATCGCTGGAGGATCGGATAGGGAGCATCCAGTCTCTCCCCTGTCACGGCTCTCTGCGGCACAGGATCAAGAAGTGAGCGAACGCCGGTATGTGTTCACTCACCTCCCGATCTACTGAGCCGATCTATGACAGTTTCATTGTCACAGGTCGGCAAAGATTATGAGGCTGAGTGAAAATCACTCACCTCATAATTCTCCTTTAAGGAAATGCCAATTGGAATACACACTAGAAATGTGCACCAGCAAATAATTTGTTTAGTTTCGTTTTGATTCGGATTTTGCGTTATTTAGGTCATCTTTTATTGCAGAAGATATTTCTGCTATAAATGTTTCTGCCTTACCTACTAGCAATTACCTTCTGATTGTACACCGAGCGCAGCTTAGCGTACATTCTCGGCATGCTGTTGGTGCTGGGATTAATGAACTCCTTGCACATGCTTGCAAAGATGCTAAACCCAGAGGAAACCCGGGCAAAGATGTCAGCGGCAGCGATGGAGAAACAAGATGGAACACAGAAGTTGTATCACTGGGGAAGGAAGCTTTGGCAGTAAGTGTGGACAAGGCTGACTTTAGTTCTGCTTTAAAAGGCATCTGGCAGGGATAGAGATGAGTCATTCTAATGACAAATTTACATGTGTGTAAATTTAAACATGAACTTTTAAACTTTGTAAACAGCTTTGTTTTGCAACAAAACAGGTAAGACAAGTCTTATAAATGTAATGTAACAACATGTGGGTTGTTAAAGGAATCCCCATGACTGACTGCAACTGATACAGTCCTGAATAGAGTTAGTGCAGGAATGGGATGATGAAAAATCTCATCTGTGCACTGTGACCTTTTGCTCTTTACCTCAGACTAATAGACTTATAGCCTACTATATATGGCACATTATCTTATATTTTATGGTCAGTTATAGAACGTGCATTACTCTTATTTATACAACAACTTACTATTCTCTTTTTTTCCCCTAGTGCTGCCGATCTGTATATTGAAGACCATTTTCATCCTTATGTGATAACTGGTCACCCAGAAGCCACTCCGCTGCGAGTGAAGTACACCAAAAGCCCCGTCAACAGGACAGCACTCATCACTTTACAGTATTGCATTCTCAGTGATGACAATTCTTGCTTTGTTAAGCCCACCAAGAGTCTTCTAGACAAGCACCGCATTGTTGTGACCACTGCTGTCATGGCCAGGGAGCTAGATGTACCCAGAGGTTATTTCACTCATATATTACTGGATGAGGCAGCGCAAATGATGGAGAGTGAAGCTCTCATACCATTAGCGTTAATGAACCACAGGACACGAGTGGTGGTGGCTGGTGACCACATGCAGGAGGCCCCAAAGTTCTTCCACCACACCAGTGTTGAAGAGCACACCCTACTTACCCGGCTCTTCACCTATTACCAGAGTAAAGACTGCCCAGCAGCTAAGAACAGCCGCATTGTCTTCCACCAGAACTACCGCTCAGTACCGGCCATTATCTCCTTTGTGTCTCGTTGCTTTTATGTTAGACATGACAATGCCATTGAGGCTTGTGCGGTTGAACCGATGGAACCTCCTCAAGGATGTCACGCCCTGGCCCTGTTCCATGTGCATGGTTATTGTACTCCCGAAGGCAATTCATGGAAAAATGTGTTGGAAGCTCAGCAGGTAGTGGAGACCGTCAACGATGTTCTTCAGCTTTGGCCAGAGAAGTGGGGAACAGTGAAAGGGGGCAAGATTTGCGTTGTGTCTCATGGGGCTCAGGTAAAATTATTTTAACATATTCCTAGTCTCTATAATCAAGGATCCAATGTTTAATGATCTTATGTGTATTTTTCTCCCTAGAGATAGAGACAGGACACCACTTTATTCTTTAGGGCCAATGTCACACTTGTGATTCTGTTACTGATGAGAGCTCGTCACCAACAGGTTTGCTAGAGTATACAGGAATAACACTCACCGGCTTTGTATGTGTCACTCCCTTGCCAGGCTTAAGCTGGCCATGCACCTATAGATTATCTGCAGATTTTCTTTGGTGAGATGGAAAAAGGGCAAAAGATTCCTCCATCTACGCTAAACTGTGTGCATGGAGGAATCTCCCGCTGGGCCAAGCTTCAGTATCTTGCTAGTCGGCCCCGCTGGCTGTCAAAATACCTGAACAATCTGATTGGATGCAGGCATTGTTCAGGTATTTTGAGAGCCAGCAGGGCCGACTAGCAAGATACTGAAGCTTGGCCCAGCGGGAGATTCCTCCATGCACACAGTTTAGCGTTGATGGAGGAATCTGTTGCACTTTTTCCATCTGACCATAGAAGATGAGCAGATAATCTAAAGGTGTACGGCCAGGTTTAGCAGCAAGGCATCGCTCCCTCTTTGCTGAAAACTCTGCAAGAGAGCAATGGTTTGTCATCCTGCCAGCGACACATGTAAGCAGGGAGTGTTTCACCTCCCTGCTGTGTCCTCCATAGTGATCCTCTGAAGAAGTTGTTGCCAGTGGCAAGTGTAGCATGGCTGAACAGTAAATGGTGTCATCTATGTGACTGTGCTGTGTTTTGGAACTGGGTTAAACTCCAGACAGGATGGACAGAAATACAAATCCCTTTTGCAAGTAAATCCCTTTCTTATGCTGTATGTATTTCAACTCTGTACTTGGCTGTTTGCCTGGAGGTTATATGTAAAAATGTACATATACCCAGAACTTGTATGTCCTAGTTTTGGATAGATGGGAAAGGGTTAAATCCAATTTCATGTTTTAGTTTGCTGTCTGGCAAGATTTCCCCTTTACTTCCTGTCCTGGAGATGTAATAGGAAATGAGAGGGAATCTGTTCAAATTAAGGGGAGATCCCAAGACAGTTGTCACTGGAAGATGTGCCCCTATTGGACCCTCCGGTCCTGGTGACAAGTCTAAAAATTTGGATTTATTCTCATTTTGTCTTGGTGCCAATAGTCACCAGGACCAGTGGAAGGGGTAATCTCAGCAGGAACACACACAGTAAAAAAAAAAATTGGAAGAGGGTGTAAACCTTACCCAAAATGAAAACAATTGCTTTGTCTTCACGAAAACATTATTGTATATTAATTTCTAATATTGGCACAGGTTGAGGTGGTGTGATAAAGGTTGGTGCATACATGGACCCTGAAATGATTTGCTGCTGGTTATATTTGTTTATAGTTACACCTCATCGCTTATCCTCTGCAGGTAAAACTCATACGTCAAGAGCTGCGCAAAGTACGACTGCGTGATGTCAATGTGACCAACTATGACAACATCCTTGGTGAGTTCCCCGTACCAACTTTTTAGTCTTTAATTTTACTGGGATCCAATGCTGCATGCAAAATGTTTTATTATGAACACCAAGGAGCTTTTATTTACCTAAAGTGTGTATTAGACATGTGCGATTTGTTTCGTTTCAAAACGAAATTCGGACATTTGGATGTATCCGAATTCCGAATTACAGCTGTAACGAATGCAAACGAATCCAAATTTCCGTTTCCGAAATTCATTAGCGGTAGTCAGGACGAAATTCCGTTTGTTGAACTAAATTTCCTTGCAGCAAAATGACATTTGAGGAAAAATGTTTTTTTCCCCTCGAATGTCACTTTGCTGCAACGAACGAATGAAACGAAACGAACATTCGTACAGACTACCGCTAACGAATTTCGTCCGAATCTAATTGATTTTCGGACCCGAATCCCGAAAAACGAAATAACGCAAAATAGGAATCAAAACGAAACTAAACAAATTATTTGCTGGTGCACATTTCTAGTGTGTATTCCATTTGGCATTTCCTTAAAGGAGAACTATGAGGTGAGTGATTTTCACTCAGCCTCATAATCTGAGCCGACCTGTGACAATGAGACTGTCACAGATCGGCTCAGTAGATCGGGAAGTGAGCGAACACATACCGTCGCTCGCTCACTTCTCGATCCTGTGCCGGCAGAGAGCCGTGACAGGGGAGTGACTGGATTCCCCCCTCCCCTGTCCAATCCTCCAGCGCTGACTGCCGGAACGGATGGGGGAGGGGCGGGTACAGCTGGCTCTGTCTCTAGATAGGCAGAGCCAGCTGTCACTCACGCAGCTGGGTGGATCCAGACATAATTGTCGGGATCCGTTCCGTCTGCGGCGTCTCTGAGCTTTGGGTGACGGGAGGACGCTAGTTTGTGTCCTCCCGTTACCCTTAGGAAAACTATGGGGAAAAGCTCTAACCCCATAGTTCTCCTTTAAAGATAAGTGACTATTGCTCAGTGAAACAACAAAAAGTTTCCCAGCACACTCACCATCTAGCCTGCAAAAAAACACTGTCTAACTAATACAGTTTAAAACGGAGGTCTTAGTTGCACGTCCTCTGCAGAATATGTGGAAGCCACACTGCCTGGTCAAGGGCCCCCCTCTATAGTGCGGTCCTAACTCTAACTTCTGAGAGCCTCCATTTTGGAGCATATATAGCAAAGGATGAATTGGGTGCAGGTTCGCCAGGATACCATAGGCAGAGCCAGCTGTCAGTCACGCAGCTGGGCGGATCCCGGCACAATTGTCGGGATCCGCTTCAGCTGCGGCGTCTCAGTATACCGCGAGCAGCTACAGCTCGCAGGTTTACTGAGCCTAGGGTGACGGGAGGACGCTAGTTTGTGTCCTCCCGTTACCCTAAGGAGAACTATGGGGAAAAGCCTTAACCCCATAGTTCTCCTTTAAAGCTGGCTATGAATAGATGAGTGCGTTTGCCATTGGTTTTGCTTGTTCAGTTAAAGTACAACTAGACTCATGAAAATGAGACACTGGATTCAAATTCTCAGCAATTTAGTCAGACTATAACAAGGCATAGCTGCTTTGGCAAAATTGCTCTTCACAAAACAGGCCACCCCCTTAAAAAGAAAACGCAGAGACACAAATGTAGGAGGATTTGGCTTAGTCTAGGAAGGTAAATGAAGGTTTTTGTTTATTTTATGAGGCTTGTGCATCCCAAAGTGTCTGGTTTTGACGCTTGTTTAGGCTGTCATAAAGGAGCATTTACAGTAGTTGTACTTTGTGCACAAAGTCCAATCAGAATGCCAAACAAAAGGTCCAAGAGTCTGAATTCGTCCAATATTAGTTCATCCTGGTCCTCACATGTAATTATTGTCTTCATAGCTCATCTTCACAAGCCTACCTCATATCATTTGTTTTGCAGGTCAAGAGTTCCTTGTCATCATTCTGAGTACCGTTCGATCCATTGACAGCCTCCCTACTCATTCTCCCGCCTCTTCCACTTTCAGCCTGGACTTTTTCTGTGATCCACGAGTTCTAAATACCATCCTAACACGTGCCCGTGCCCAGGTCATTGTAGTTGGGGATGTAGTGGCTTTATGTTCTTTTGGGGCTTGTAGTCGTATCTGGAAGAGCTACCTGCGGGAATGTGTGGAGGCAGGCAGTGCTTCTCCACCAGACCTCAGCGTGGAGGGGATAAAGCAGATGGCTTCAGACCTGCAAGCTTGGAGGCAAGAGGAGGAGGAAGAAGATGCTGAGGAAGACAGCGACTCTTGGACAAGTGATGTGGATATCAATGCAGAAGATGCCATTCTTCAAGAACTGTTAGACAGTAAAGATGAGGCATATGTGACAGTGTCTGCTGAAGGAATGTTGGAAATGAGACCAACAGAGAGTTCCAGAAATGATGTAGACAAATACATAAGCTTTCCCACAGACACACTTGAAGGATGCCTGAAGATGCAGCCCAACATATACAAAAAGTGTCAATTAGTGAAGGAATCTTTCGATCGTGGCTATGCCGTAACCCTTGATGACCACACACCCCGTCATATTTCTATTAATGGGCGACAGAACTGTGGTATGGGATTTAATGGTGATCTGGTTGTCGTTCAGTTGTTTCCAGATGTCCGTCCAGATGCAGGAAAAGTTGTTGGAGTCCTTGAACCAGGTGAAAAAATGCGGCGTTTTGTTTGCCGTGTAGAGAATTATGACTGTAACATCATGGTCCCTGTTGACCGAACTGTCACTAAGATTTTCTGTAAAAATTTTAAAGAAAAGCCAAACTGTATTCCAATCCGTAAATTTCAGAATGGTCGCATCACTACTGTAAAGTATGAGAAGGTAACACAGGAGATCAGATGGAATACTCTTTTTCTGGTACAGGTAGTCAAATGGCGGGAAGGTTTCTACTACCCTTTGGGAATTGTAACTCAAGTTTTTCCACCCAATTTTATCCTGGAAAAGGGACTAGAAATACTAGACTTAGAATATGGGATTGAACATAGTGATGTGTATCCGAAAGAGGCATCAGAAGAAGCCAATAAACTGTCAGAAACGATAGAGACAAAAGACAGAAAGGATTGCAGGGGATTGTTAACCTTCACCGTGGATCCTCCCTATGCCAATGATTTGGATGATGCCATCTCCGTACAGGAGCAAGGTGATTACTATGAGATTGGCATTCACATCACAGACCTTGCAGCGGTAATTCCCCAAGGTGGTCACTTAGACAAAGAAGCTAAAAGGAGAGGTGTCACCTTCTATTCTCCTACATCTGACCCTGTCCACATGTTGCCACACAAACTGTGCTCTGAACTTTGCAGTTTGAAGCCAAAATGTAACCGGATGGCAATTTCCCTCTTTGTACTGGTGGAGAAAGTAAGTGATCAAATGGTGGATGGTCACTTTTGCCGCTCTGTGATCTGCTCTGACCATCAGCTGTCATACAATGAAGCCAATTTAATTCTGGAAGCTGAACGTGATAGGCCGCGGACATTTGACACCATAGAGGGTTGCCTTTGTATTGCAGAACACTTCTCAAATATCCACCGGACCTTCCGCCTGGAGAAAGCGGCCAATTACAAGCAGCCTGATGAAGGCTGTTTGCCAGGATCCCGGGATGCGCAGAGGATGATTGAGGAGCTCATGATCATGTACAACAGTTGGGTGGCCGAGTATTTGACAAACAAAGATGAATGTATGAATCTGACACCAGTACGATGCCAGAACGCTCTAAGCCTTCAGAAAATTGAAGAGATGAGGAAAAAATTTGAACACCTTTTACCTTTATCTGCCTATTTGACACATCATCTACTGGTTGAACCTGAATTACCAAGGCCATCATCAAGTCAAAATGTTACCATGTTATCTTCAGTATGGAATCAACTGAAGGATACTACTACCAGCCATTCCACAATTAGAGACCTTCTCTCCACAGATGACTTGCATCCAGAATTGAGCAACGCTGTTCGGGAATTTAGAAGTCAGCTTGGTCGCTCTTATTTCACTCGTTCTGGCACTCCAAATGCCAATGGTCATTACTCCCTTGAACTTTGTGACTACACATGGGCCTCTTCACCTCTCCGCAGGTACATAGACATTGTGGTGCAAAGATTGCTTCAAGCAATCCTCAGAGATCAGCCAGGCATAGCCTTGAAAATGAATCACAAGGACATGAATTTGCTGTGCCTTGACTTTGACAGGAAGGCTAAACGCGAATCATCATACGAGAAGAGAGCACATGCGTTGAAGTTAGCTTTATCATTACACACCGTGGCACAGCAAAAGGTGGCGGTGTTAATGCAACTTGACGCTAGGAATCGAAGTTTTAAGGCAGCCTTTCCATTAAATGGAGACTCTCTTCCCAGCCCGATGATGCTGGATTACAGTCATCTTCAACCTGAGAAACAGCCAGTGCCTACTGCAAATGGCTTACGTTTGACGTGGAGACGCCGTGTGTACTCCTACAATTATTACAAGAATGATCCTCTCATAAATCTACCAAGGACCGACATAGTCTCTTTTGATTCCCATACCTGGCATGAAGCAATAAGATTCATAAATCAAGGAGAACCGGATAGAGCTATAGTGTTATTAAGCCGCAATAAAGGAAACAATTCTGACCCCATGAGCTTTGTGACTCGCAGCAGCTGCGGGCATTATATGGAAATAACTCTTGAACTGAAGGCAGGGAAACCTCTTCCTATCCAACTCTGCACCGTTATTGAACGGGGTTTTCCGAGCGCAGGTCCCCAGCTTTGCACTCTGGCCCCAGGAATCCATCTCTGCTTGGAGCATACAGCTCGACCCATTGAATGCTTCTCCAGCAAGGCCAAACGAGCGCCTCTTAAAACCTACGCCAATGTAAAGGATTATCAGACGGTGTGGCTGCCACTGTGTGCCATGGAAGCAGCGGAGTCTGCTGTGAGAGAGGGCACACCTATACTGCTGAGAGATGTGCCTGTCAAGTGGAAGCAAGAAGGAAATTCTAAGGAAGCTGTGGGACTGATAGGCTCTTTTACCTTGACCCCTATACTCATTAAAGAATGTGAGCTGGAGATTGATTTTCAAAATTGCTACCTGTGTGTGCGCTTGGAAGGACTGCCAGCCAAGTCACAAAATCTTTCAGATCTGGAGACCTACACGTGGGTGGCCCATGGCCTAACAAAATACAGCAGTTCCATCTCTAAAAAGGAAGGTGGTCATGTTGACTTTCAGTTACACCAGTGTAGCATGAAGGAAGTTCCTGAGAAAGCCCTGAGATCTACAGATCCCTTTACTATGGAGATCATACCTAAGCTGTTGCCGGACATGTAAGCATTATGGTTATCCATCTTTTCTGTATGTCTGCCTCTTGACTTGCTTATGTCTTTGTTTATCTTTTTTATTGTATCAACTTTATTCAATATTTTTTTCTGTGTGTGTCTATGTCTCATATTAGTATTAAAGGAGTAAAAACCCCACCCATTGAGTGTAAAATTCGGTAAATTTCATCCCATTAGATACAGTGTTTTTGCACTTTTGCAGTCAAATTTGGGAAAACCCCACTATATGTTTTGTATGTGTTCCCATTCACACAGCATACTTAAAAATATTATATATA
>NW_017306505.1:1591613-1595583 GCF_000935625.1 Nanorana parkeri | reverse complement strand
GGATCACACTAATCCAGCACGTTATTAATCTCACGTGCCCCACTCAATATGGTCGCCGCTTGAGTGGGGCAACTCAGAATAATAACGTGCTGGATTAGTGTGATCCTATTTCATTTTATTACTTCATTGCTGTGCTGTATGTGAATAGGCCAATGCCTTGGCTGGCGCTCGTGCAGAAAGTTTCAAAAAAATGTACGATTAATCGAGAAATTAATCGTTAATTTGCACAGCCCTAATATATATATATATATCTTACTTTTTAGATGTTTTGTTGCAGCCAACAAGGCAACATGGCTGATTCCAGGTTTTTCTAAACACCTTCACAGTGATCTGTCCTTATAGGAAGTCTTAGGATTGAAGTTGAGGATTGTCAGGGTTATTCACAGAAGGGTGAAGAGTTTGGAGAAGGCAGGAGAAGTGACCAATTTAGGCCAAAATAGCTGATCTGGAAAAATTGTCCAATTCAGCTCACTTTCCAGTTTAGCTATGTTGTCCTAGATTGTTCACTTCTCCAAACTCTTCACCCTTTTGTGAATAACCCTGTGTGTTTCTCTCATTAGCATCATTTACATACAGTGGAGAAGCCAGGAATTTAATCCTTTAACTCCTCACCTGTCACAGCCCCTCCTAACATTGCAAAAGCAAGTAGACGTGTTAATCAGTAAGAAACCCTAACCCAAGTAAAAGCAATTTTTTTAGCTTATATTATGTGAATGGGAACATGCAATAGTTATAAAATAGGTGTTATGCCAATTTGGCTGTGGAAGTGGAAATACATCTGCAGTAGGGTGTTGAGGCTTGCTGGTACTGATAGAGACACTGTCCCTTTACCCAATAACGGCAGAGTCCTTTAAAGCCCATCCCATGACCAATTAATAATAACCTTCTCAGTGATCCTGCATTGCTCCATTCCTACACAGTCCTAACCCTGTAAGGTCTGTGTCAAATAGTGTCGGAGCTTACATATGGTTGATGATCTCACCCGCTATATCATGTTATGATGATCGGGCCTGGAAACTGGCTGCTGTGGGTTATTTACATATTTTGTGGCAAGCAAGCTTCAAAACAAGCTCCGACTGACCCCTGTAGCTGCAGTGGAGTAATTCATCCTCAAAGATCCCAATAGAAGCAGTAAAATCGAATGCAATCATTTTTCATGTCTCATCCTATGAGTAAAACATGGTTCAAAGGCTATGCCTTTAAAGGTGAGTTACTCCACAGTGCCTGCAGCCACAGAGGTCAGTGATGGCATGTTTTAAAGGAGAACTATGGGTTTAAGGCTTTTCCCCATAGTTCTCCTTAGGGTAACGGGAGGACACAAACTAGCGTCCTCCTGTCACCCTAGGCTCAGTATACTGCGAGCTACAGCTCGCGGTATACTGAGACGCCGCAGTATACCGCGAGCCGCTGTTCGCGGTATACTGAGACGCCGCAGCTGAAGCGGATCACGACAATTGTGTTGGGATCCGCCCAGCTGCATGACTGACAGCTGGCTCTGCCTATCTAGAGGCAGAGCCAGCTGTACCCGCCCCCTCCCCCGTCCGTTCCGCCAGTCAGCGCTGGCGGATCGGAGCGGGGAGGGGGGAATACAGCCCCTCCCCTGTCACGGCAGAGAGCCGTGACAGGATCGAGAGGTGAGCGAACGCCGGTAACTGTTCGCTCACCTCCCGATCTACTGAGCCGACCTTTGACAGTCTCATTGTCACAGGTCGGCTAGAACTATGAGGTGAGTGAAAAGCACTCGCCTCATAGTTCTCCTTTAAGGCTTACTATAATGTACAGTATATATAAATGTCCATGGCCAAGCCACAGTTATGCTTGTAGCAAATAAATATTACTTCAATTGACTCTTGCAACTCATAGAGCAAATTGGGACATCCTTTGCGCGTTTTTTTAGATCAAATGTTAGAGACTTTTTAAGTATATCAATACTGACTGATCCTTTGCCAAAAGTTTCACTGCGCTTGTGCTAGTTCAACCCAACTGCCCAATTCATAGTGCTAGGCCGTAGTGCTTCGTCAAGTACGCTTGGGTAGATGTTTGACTGCCTATTACTGTTGGCGAAACATATACTTGTCCTATGACCAGCCTAATTTGGACTACCATAGGGATTTGCTTCATCTCTATTTTTTTAAATCTGTGACTCCTCTATTTTGTGGCAAGCAAGCTTCAAAACAAGCTCCTACTGACCCCTGTAGCTGCAGACACAGTAGAGTAATTCATCCTCAAAGATCCCAATAGAAGCAGTAAAATCGAATGCAATCATTTTTCATGTCTCATCCTATGAGTAAAACATGGTTCAAAGGCTATGCCTTTAAAGGTGAGTAAAAAAATAGAGATGAAGCAAATCTCTATGGTAGTCCAAATTAGGCTTTTTTTTGATCTGTGACTCCTCTACCTGTCTTTGTGTCCTATTCGTACTGTCCATCCATCTTCTATTTATTTGCCCTGTTTCTGTCCTCAGACGGAAGGAAAGGGCTGTCAAAGAATTGATTAAAGCATCTGAACTCACAAAGAGCATTGCTCTCGGAAAGAAGGTCCCCGATGTTGGTACGTATAGAGGAGGCTTTTTATAATGGCGTATGGATTCTTGAATCATAAAATCAGCACTGACTATTTGGGACGTAATGCAAAAACTCATATGCATGCTAAGCAATCAGCTATATTAATGGATATTGCTGTTGTCTAGGCGATGTTGTGCAACGGTATCAGCCAAATGATCAGAGCAGCGGTGATGTGCAATTTCTACTTTACTAAACAATGAAAATCAACATAAATTGCGCAGGGGAAATCAAATGAACAGGGGAGTGCAATACACAGCATTCATATCAACAATAAGGAAAACAGGCTTGGTAGAACACATGAAAACAATTCTTCAGCAGTTCTGCAAATGGCCACTAGATGGTAGCAGGTTATTCTGGGTTCAGTTCAGCTTCAGCTTAATTACAGAAAAGGGAAATACAGAATCTCACGTGTCCAGGAATAGGAATCACTCATTCAACAAACTGTTAGCTGAGTGGATCTCCTGCTGGCACAGACTTCACACTGGCTGCTGGCTGGCTTTGGTCAGGAGGTTCTGGTGGCTGTAGATAGGGCCACCCCCCTGCATGGACAGCTTCTCCAAACAGACTGTAACAGAGTCCTCTCCAGTGACTGGGGCTTGGACAGATGCTGCGTGCACTTGTGCTCACTGCTGGTGGCCCCCACACCAGACTTAACAGGGGAGGACCCAGCACCTGGTGACAGCTCACTTGCCCAGTCACTGCTGTCCCATCAGGCAGGGTCTCTCTGAGCACAGGAAGCCGGGAGGAGTTGTCATTTATATCCCGTGGGCGTCTTAAGGAGCTCAGGGGATGCTGGGAGCCCAGAGGATTGTGGGGAGTTGAGTTAAAGGGACCTGCCCCTGAATATGAATAAAGGTGCACTCCACCACAGCTATACAATTGAAGATTCCTCTTCTGCAATATTTGGAGCCAGTTGGCTATACACTTCTCTTAGCCTGCAGCTCACAGTGCTGTCTTGGGCAATCAGATTGGAATAAATGCACCCCAAGTGTACTGGCCTTGTGAGGTGCATAAAACTTAGTTTAATAAATAAAAGGTTATATGCATTCACAAATGAATGAAGCACAGGAACCCATCTATCTGAAATATCTATCTTAAGAGGACTTGTCACAGAAATACATTCTTCTTCATGAGGAGTTCAAAGAAGTTTGCAGACCTTCCTGTGAGGATGTTTGGAGTATACTATAGAGATGTAGATAGATTAATTCTAAGGCTTTGTTCCTTTGTGAGTATTTTAACCTTTACTCATTACACTGATTTCATGTACTTCATGAGGCCTGGCAAGGCAAGATGTTTTGCCACTCTCCCTCCTGACACCCACCATGGAGGTCCCAGGAACCAAGGAGAGACAGGGCAGCCAAGGTGGAGGTGAAGGATGGGAGGGGGGGGGGGGGGGGGAGGGAGGG
>NW_017306505.1:1590798-1591507 GCF_000935625.1 Nanorana parkeri | reverse complement strand
GAGGCAGAAGGGGAAAGAGGCACCTCCCCAGCAGTGTAGAAGTGGAATTCGCCTCTAAGTCTGGGTCCGCCAAATTTAAAACAAGATTTGCTGAACCCTTGGCGAATTGAACCTGGGCAGATTCACCCATCATTAATTGCAGGACATGATAGTGGTGTGAATGAGGCCCTAAACCCACAAGCTTTGTTTATCTTAGCCCGTAAGCTGTAGTCTGAAAAGTGACAGATTCTGCAAACCTTTACAAAGCATTCCGCAGATTTTTTTGGAACAATTAAAGCACTATTCACCTCTAGCCTGGGTTTGCAGAGAACGGATCTGGCTGTAGCGTTTATCTGTGGGCAAAATAAAAAAAAGTTACCTATGTAATACAGTTTCTCCCTAGTATTACCACATCAGTCTTTGTTTTTGTGGGTCCCCCATACCATAGTATTACTACCTGTTGATCCAATTACTTTTCACGTTCTTTGGAGGATTGTGAATAGTCTCTATCCGAATATAGAGCTCTGTTTATGTATCTCTCTTTACAATTTCTCCATTCCTTCTTACAGTCAGGAACAAAAAGTTTCAAAAGCAGATGTCATTCGCCATCCCAGAGAAAACCCGTCCTCTCAATCAGAGTCAGACAGAAGCTGTGCGCAAAGCCCTGACACAGCCCTTCACCCTCATCCAAGGACCCCCTGGTAAGCGTGTGTGTGTATGTATATATATA
>NW_017306505.1:1588064-1589764 GCF_000935625.1 Nanorana parkeri | reverse complement strand
CCTTGCCCATTCCTTAACTTCCATCCAACAAGTCAGTGGATATATATATATATATATATATTTATTTTTTCTTTCTGTGAGATGGTGTTTGTGCCCATGCCTATAAAAATAATATATTCCATGAGGAGCTTACTTCTACGGTCTTCCCAGCAATATTTTCACGCAAATCTTGTTCCTTGCCCATTCCTTAACTGATAGGGGAGAGCTCTTCAAATCAGTTGTGTTAGGTGGAAGAGCACAAATGCATCCTATTTAGAGGCATAGTGGACATCATTAACAACCCATATAATACAGTCCCTGACATAGACTGTGGTTATACATACCTAAACCCGCTGTTTGCATACAAACAGTGGGTTTAGGTATTGTAAATGTGAACAAGAAAAGAGCACCAAACATTCGTTTTGAGAGTCCAGAAACTGCTTTCTTGATTCTGTTGGGGACAAACACAGAAAACAAAGCACGACCAATGTGTAGCAGTGATTTGAATTGATTTTGAACCTTTAGAAATAATCGCTGGAAGCGACTCATTATTTGGAGCATCTGGGCCTAAAGTGGTCCTTCCACAGGAGGAACTTCAATCCCTCCGATCTCAGATTTGAACTCTCCAGTCCAGAAGTCACCTGACTCTCTGCTTTTGCATTGGAGTACTGAGCCTGAGGGTAGTGGATGCCAGTTCTATGTTAAATTGTCTTAAGAAGAAGTGGTCAATATGTATGTAGGTTTTATGGGGTTTAGAGATAAAAGTGTTCTCTTTAAGGCCTCATTCACACTGGAATCGGCCGGCACGTACAGCTCCGTGCTGCGTGCAGGGTCGTATCGAGCAGCTCCCGAGAAGGACAGGTGCTGCGTGTCATTAGTACTCAGCCCCTGTCCTTCTCTATGGGAGTACGCCCCCCTACGCTCACCCGCCCTGCACATCTGTGCGGGTGAGCGTACTCGTACACTGACAGGATGGATCCTGTCTGCTTCCGAGCCAGGACACACGCACCCCTACGGACCTGCACTTGAGGTGAGCATAGGGGGGCGTACGGCTGTGTAGTCCCATAGAGAAGGACGGGGGCTGCGTACTAATCACACATAGCACCTGTCCTTCCCGGGAGCTGCCCGACATAGCCCTGCATGCCGCACGGAGCTGTACGTGTCGGCCGATTCCAGTGTTAATGAGGCCTAAGTGTGGGTTGTATCCACCAAACATCTGTAAGCAGGGATTCGTCTAGAGTTTTTTCCATCCTATTGAGGAGAAGGATAAATGAGATGGTGCTTCATCCTTGGAAATACCATGTATAGGATCTGTAGCAAAAGTGGTCAAAATTGAAGTACCTTCTGAGAAATCAGTAAGTTAAGACGAAGAAAATACAACTGACCAGAGTTCGGTAGGTAAAAAATATGAAGTAAAGCATCTCACTGAGTCAGTGAGTTCATCTTCATGCTACCATGGCACATATTCGGATAGTGACCCCATGGGATCTCACATCTGGTAGGGGAAGTGGGAATCGGCCAATGTATGCAATTTGTCTTTTATGTAATGGGTTGCTTAAATAAACCAGATGTGAGTTTTTAGCCTATGAAGTTCATATACTAGGATTATGCTTTTAGTGGATGAATTTATCCATGTGCTACAGCAAGTTTTAGATTAGACAAAATAGAGGGAAAGGAAGAAGAAAAGAAAAAAGAGGGGGGGGGGGAGGCGGGGGGGGGGG
>NW_017306505.1:1561381-1587687 GCF_000935625.1 Nanorana parkeri | reverse complement strand
AGAGGGGGGGGGGAGGCGGGGGAGGGTGATAAGTGGGTAGAAGAAAATCCCTATGGTTTAAAGTAAAACTGATAGGGGACAGAGAACATCAGGCAATGGTATTTCCAAGAAAGCAGGGATGGGAAGGAGAGTGGTATAGTGTATAGGGGAGGTTAGGATTAGAAGGAAAGTCCTATGAAGTAATCCCCTACGTCTTTGAAAAATCAGTCCTCAAGTGGCCTGTAAGGGGCAACCTTTCTGGGAAAGAGATTCAGCAAAGCAGGGGCTTATCCTGGGTTGGCCTACAGATTTTTTATTAGCTAGTGTCCAATCCCCCGCCCCCATTAGGTGGCAATATAACCCATAGTTCTAAGACTTCCTGTTTCCCTCAATAGACTACAAGGAATGGATTTTGCTGAGAGTACAAAAATCCTATTATCTCCATTATTTGGGGCCATATTCAAGAATCTTCTGCAGAAAGCTGAAACGGAAAAACAAACGCACACAAGGCTGTAGATTCTGCTAACAAAGCCCCATGGGGAAATAAGAAGAATCCCATTACTCACTTGATGTTTATTTTCTCCTATCAGGCACTGGTAAAACTGTGGTTGGTGTTCACCTGGCTTACTGGTTCCATCACGCGAACCAAGATACACAGCCTACTGCAGACAGTGAAGAGATGATGGGCCGGCGGATGCTCATGTACTGTGGTCCATCCAACAAGTCAGTGGATGTTGTAAGCGGTAAGACATGACTTTTTACACGTGTGGATAGTTCCTATGTTAACGCTTACATAGAGACTTTTTTATACCTGTTTATAAGGTTTTACATGTTTTGCTCAAAGGAGTTTATAAAGCAGCTCTACTTTCTCTTTCTGTTTTAGAATGTTTTGCAAGGCACAATGGGGGGAATTTATCAAAACTGGAACAGACAAAATCTGGAGCGGCTGTGCATGGCAACCAATCAGCTTCTCTCTTCAGTTTGTTTAGTTAAGGTTTGAAAATGAAAGAGAGAAGCTGATTGGTTGCCGTGCACGCTTGCTCCAGATTTTGTCTGCTCCAGTTTTGATAAATTCCCTTCCCTTGAAAAGGTGTGCCTTAGACTTTGTGCAAATCTATACAGTAGTGCGTGTAAATATTATACCATTCACCATCTGTTCACATTAATTACCCTGCTATCCTTTTTTCAGAAATGCTGCTTCCTCTGCGTGAAAAGCTCCGTCCGCTACGTGTGTACAGTGAACAGATGGAGCTGAGTGAGTTTCCCTATCCTGGAAGCAATCTCAGACTTACCGGATACCTCCGAGAAGGGAGGCCGGATAATATATTGAGGTAAGAGGTCTGGGGACGCTGTCAAGGTACCATGAAAGGTATACTGTAACACAATCACAAGGTGAAGTTGGATCAATAAAGGTTGTAAAGGTGAGTCACCCAGAGTGCAGAGGTGATCTGCTCTGATATCAGATGACATGATGCTTGCTTGTCCTATGTTGAGACCTCATTTGGTTCATTTCTGAAAAAAATGTATTACAGACTAAAAAGAGCATACAGCTATAAACAGGGTGTTGCATATAAATGGCTGTAATGCTTTGCAAGACCTAGAGGATGCAATACCTATTGGACAGTGATGTGCTCTTTGGGGATTATTTCTCAGGTGGAAGTGCTGTGCAGGATGACTTATGGCCTCTTTGTCTCCTACAGACCTATTGCCCTGCATCATCTGATCCGACAGCCCCCCAACTCTTACTGGAAGGAAATTCAGGAGATGGACCAGAAAATCCAAAATGGGGACGAGATGACCCCCGAGCAAATCGATGAGTAAGTAAAAACAGGAGGAGGTTATATGTGATGTGTCATATACAGGTGAAACTCGAATAATTAGAATATCGTGCAAAAGTAATTGCAGTAAGTGCTGCAAAAGGGGCCCAAACCAAGTACTGAGTACATATACATGCTTGTACTTTTCAGAGGTCCGATATTGTTCTATGTACAATCCTTGTTTTATTGATTGCATGTAATAATCTACTTTTTTGAGGTTGTGATTTTGGGGTTCTTGGGGTTTTCATGAGCTGTAAGCCATAATCATCACAATGATGACAAATCACGGCTTGAACTATCTTGCTTTGCATGTAATGAGTCTCTCTCATATATTAGTTTCACCTTTTAAGTTGCATTAGTGAAATAAATGAACTTTGCACAATATTCTAATTATTCGAGTTTCACCTGTACATTGGTTCTCACTGCATGCTCAATGTTTTTCTGTCCTTCTGTCTCAACTCACTTCTGTCTTGTACTCTCTTCTCTTAGTCATGGTTTACACTGAGCGTTTTGTAGTGTGTTTTCTGCCCTAAAAAACGCTCCAAAAATCTGCCCCCCCAAAAATCCCATTCATTTCTATGGCCCTGTTCACATCTAAGCGTTTTGTCGCAATAAGCAAAACGCCTGTCGCTGGAAAAAGTACAGGAGCTTTTTTTGTGGCATATTACAGCTCGTTTTGGCCCCATAGACTGAATAGAAAACGCTTGAAAACGCCCGTTTGCTGTGTTTTTGCCCGTTTTTCTGCTCGTTTTATGGGCTTTTTCTCACTAACATAATTGAGCTACAATCTGCTCACAAAAACGAGCTTTTTGTCGTATGCGCAAAAAAACGTGCATCACAGACGCGCAAAAACGCTGTCGCCTAGGTTTGATTGAGGCCTTAAAATGCTGTGACAATGGCTTCACCTCCTCCCATTACATATAGTTGTAACTAGAAATCACAGGGCCCCATACAAAATTTTGCTATGGGGCCCTGTGATTTCTAGTTACGCCCCTGCATATAGTACAAAATAAATAACAGGGGAGCCCAACTGTAATTAAACAATGTCTTTATTTATTGGTGATAAGCAAATTTGTGTTAATCAGCTCCATCTGTACATGCAGATTTGTCCACCTTGCAGAAATTCTAACAATTCATGAATCATGCTTGCCATAAAAGCCTACATTGCTTAATGGTACAGATCTTCATGCAAAAATTCAGAAGAACTGAAAAAGGCTCCGCCGTTCTCTTGATTTGATCATGCCAGCGACAGATTGAAAAAAAGACAGAATGGGCATCTGCCTGAGGTCCCGCGGGGGCACTAAAAAAAAAAACGGTTCTGCAGTCCGTGGACTGGGAGCAGCCTAACACCTAGTACAAATAATCCAACAGTGGATCATCGGTGTTTCCTTGTGGAACACAGCAGTGAAATCTCACTACTGGATTCTGCAAAAGAAATACTGGCAATAAATTCACCCCCCTCAGTGCTGGTCATACACCAAAATATTAGCTTTTGGGTGTATCTACCATGTAGTGCAATGAGTTGTTTTTTAAATCAGAAGTCAACTTTATTGTACATCTGTACGATACATCGACACTAAGAGGCCATGCCTCCAGCACAAAATAGCATCTTCAATACAAATCTGGAGTATTAGTGCAATGAGTTATGTGCAGAGATAAAGGCCTGCAGTAACCAGTCAGCAAATCAGAGTTCATTGTTCTGAATGCTGCGGTTCAAGGTGGCGTCTGTCTGGTCCGAATACTTAACCCATTTCCCCCTCATCTTTGCTTTCATTTCCTTTTCAAAGATGTCAACCCGTTCTCGCTGTTTCTGCTTCAGGTACAAGGGCTTGATCTCTAAAGCTCGCAAAGAGGAGCTGGAACGCCACAACATCATCTTGTGTACCTGCGTGGCATCTTCCAGTAAAATGCTGACAGACCTGCCCATCACGCAGGTGATCATTGATGAGTGCGGAATGTGCACTGAGCCAGAGTCTCTCGTGCCGCTAGTCAGCCACAAACAAGTACAGTCGGTAAGTGGAAATGTTATGCACTATAATGTTTATATTGTGCAAAACTCTTAAAGGCAATACATATACTGATATGGCTATATACACCCCCTCTACTAAAGAGTACTCTACACTACTCGAGCTAATCGCTACAGTAATGAAAAAAAAAATACCCCAAATACTTTAAGGCCCCATTCACACGTATCGATTTATCGCGCGATTTCCACCGCGATATCGCGCATTTTTGCCGCGAGAAGTCGTCGGCTAATGATATTCAATGGAGCTGTCTTAGCTCCATGTCGCTCGTCGCGGTCGCAAGTCGCTTCTACAGGACCCTTTTTTCGGCGGATTTTGCTTTTTTCTAATGGAGCCCGACAGAGAAGGTCGCGCTACCGTCGCTGGAACGTCGCCCCGAAAGTCGCGCTATCCCGGCTGCTGCAAAAGGTATGTCGCTACATGTAAATGGGGCCTAAATCTGTGGTCGCGTAACACTCTGCATCCAGCTCTTCTCTCTTCTGCACCGCCGCAGAGTGGGAAAGTCTTTTTCCGGGTGTCTACCTCACTGTCTGGTGACGTGGACACTTACCTTTGGCGGGGTCCTCACAGTTCCTAAAGACCCCACCAAACTTACAAGGTTATAGCCTGTGCCATCTGCCCCTTATGCTCCAGTGAGTTTTAATGAGCGGGTGCCGAAACCAGGGAACACGATGGCTGTATTTTCACAAGCTGAGATTGTGAGCCATTCAGCAGATGACAGCCATTGTCAAAATAAGATTCTGTTCCTTTGCAAAGATCCCCCTTTCCTCTTTCTAATGGTGCCTCACAGCCACACGCTGCCTCCTATGAGAAATTTAAAGTAGATGTAAATCCAGTCAAGAAACACTTGTATACTCTTTACCATGTTAATGTCATTTTCAATGTTCTCAAATCTGCAGCTTTTATTAAAATAGTATCTGGTTATTCTGCCATGAAGGTTCTTGTTTGGGCACTTCCTGTTACAGGGTGACAACGTTCCTTCTCCTTATTGTGCTTCTGTGTTGTCATCCGGTCACATATGCTTTCAGTGCAGGCTATAACCAGCCTTGCCATTGCTCATTGCGCAGACATTTTTCACCATTGTCAATTGCATGCATGAGCCACTGGAGTGGATGTAAACGGGGAGTAGCTGGAGGAGGCCGCAGGAGATCAACAGCACTTAGATACAAAACAGGTGAAAAAGAGTAGTTTCCCGCACTGGAAATGTACATGCTGGTTGAGTTATGCTGCAGATATTTAAGGTTATACAGTATAAACCCTAACAAGGAACTTCCATCTACAGTTTGTTATATCTGTTGATATGTTCATCCTTCCAGAAAAAGTGGTAACTTCCAGTGCTCTCTGCTCGTGCTGCATTTTTATCAGTTATTCCAGGGGTAGGCGACCTTGGCATTCCAGCCATGCTGAAACTAAAAATTCCATCATCCCTCTGCCTCTGGGACTCATGCCTGTGGCTGTCAGTCTTGTAATTCTTCATGGGACTTGTAGTTTCACCACAGCTGGAGTACTGAGGTTGCCTACCCGGGAGGTATGCTGTTCCCAGCTATCTCTCTGAACTACAAAACACATACATTCTCCTATATTACTGAAAAGATGAGGGGGAGATGTTCTGTAACCCTGCACTAGGGTGAAAAGCAGCTCCGCCATAGGTACAGTATGGTGACTGTCGTTTTAGGTCCATCCAACAGTGAAGATTTCATCTTTTTTGATTCTCAGTTTGTTTTGTCCCAGGTTGTTCTGATTGGGGACCATCGTCAGCTTCGCCCAGTAGTTATGAATGACGTTTGTAAAATTCTTAAAATGGATCGATCACTGTTTGAGAGGTTTGAGGAAAGGGCGCTGTTTCTGAACACTCAGTATCGTATGGTAAGAAGCCTATGTGTGTTTTATATACTGTATATATATTGTGAGCTGGGGAATAGGTAGCGGGTGCAATTGCTCCCTGGGGTGAGCAATCTTGCAAGGTTTAGGGACCAGACCAGTGACTTGTCTTCAAACAGTGGTACATTTATTGGTGCAACACACAGGCTATATACAGTGCTCAAATAAAGTAAATACTTCAAAAACAAAATCCTAGCCGTGTCCCGACACTAACTAAACATAGTATAGTCCTGATTGCCAACCTGTACAAACCTATTGTTTGTCAGGCTTCAGCAAAACACCATGACCAACCTTGTGCTCCAGCAGATAGAGACTGTCTGCTCCAGAGCTCTCTATGTTTGCCTCACCTGCACTAAATTGCCACTGAGGCAAAGCGTAAATCCTGGGGCTTACTATAGGTTCCGGAAGGTGTAAGAGAGGAATCTGGGTGACACATAAACCCCGGACAGGACCTCTCCTTGCTCTCTACATGATGACCTGCTACAATATATATAGAAAAGCAAAGAGAAGTTGTAGAAAAAAATACCCACCTAGCTAAAGGTGGCCATTTGGCCAATCCAGGCAAAAATTGTCTGCTGGTTTAATGCTGAACTCCGGCCTTACCTTCAGTCTAACCTTGCTTGTACCAGATCCTCTCCTGGAAATTGCTTTTATTTTTATTGCACATTGTGAGCCTCTCAAAATGGGCATTAAAAGCTGCAGCAAGTCAGATAGGGCCCACCTCATTTCCTGGCTGAAGGACCTCCAGGATCATCTAGGATCTTCCCTCCCCAGCCTGACTATCCCTGGCCTGCCCCTTTCATTCATTGGATTTCAATTATTTCAATCATCAAGGTTTGGCATCACATTGAGGCATTACCTAGGAGTGATTTGTATGCAAATACAGTCTGCCTGGTAACGTCCACCCATCAAGGCATTTTGATATCCAAATAACTCCTCAGAGCCCACCTCATGTATCAAGGCTCTTAAAGTGAGTACTGAGGCAGGGTGATGAGATGTTTTCAGGAAGCTATATACAGCACCCTGCTGGCCCCTCCCACTAGCCATTATCTGCCTGCATTGTAAAGAGAAGCAAAGAGACCTAGTCATTATGTCACTGGCTAAAATAAGATATGTAATGACATGGAAAGGAACTAACTAAAAGCGACTATTATGCGGATGGGAGCAAGTCACCATATTTATTCCCAGATAATTTTTGTTCAAGTCAGTCATACATTGAGAAAGCTGGTCGGATGACCAGAGAAACGTCTTCAAGAAAAATACAGTTGAATTGACTTAATTTGTACAGATATACCATGACCTGTATGAATGAGAACCTTCACAGACATATGTATCTATGAATGGTTGTCACCCTATCCTGCTCTCCTAATTTAGACTACAAACATATCTTCCTTCCTTCTCTCCATTACAATTTTTAGTCTGCAGAAGACAGCTTGGAAAGATCACTTTGTGCATTGTAACAAATCCCAATGTTGTGTCTTCTTTACCTCCAGCATGTAGATATTTGCGAGTTTCCATCTAAGGAATTTTATGATGAACGCCTGCTTACCAGCCCCCAGATTCATCTACGCTGCAGCCTTTTTTATTCACGAACCTTCTGCCCTATAGTATTTGGAGAGGTGGAAGGGCAGGAGCAAAGCCTGGTGGTCACCACTGAGGAAGGGAACATAAACTCGAAGGCGAACCTTGAAGAGGCCAAAAAAGCAGTAAGTAAATGTTTGTTATCTTGTCTTCGTTACCCTGTTATATGTCTTGTCCTTTGCCCAATATCGAGTTAAACGACCAGTACACCTTACAGGTGAACTACAGACTTCTTAAAACACAGAAGGGGCCTTTTTGCTTGCAAATGAATATGTATTTCTGTCCATCCAGTCGTGAGATTTACACATCTCTAGCATGTAGCGCAGTCCTATTAGGAAAGATACTTGACTTTTCTCTGCTGCAGTTAAAGGAGAAGTATGGGGTCAGTGTTTTTCCCCATAGTTCTCCTAAGGGTCACGGGAGGAAATAAACTAGCGTCCTCCCGTGACCCAAAGCTCAGTATATTGCGAGCTACAGCTCGCGGTATACTGAGACCGCCGCAGCCGGGACGGATCCCGACATTACTGTCGGGATCCACCCAGCTGCGTGATTGACAGCTGGCTCTGCCTATCTAGAGGCAGAGCCAGCTGTACCCGCCCCCTCCCCCGTCCGTTCTGCCAGTCAGCGCTGGAGGATCGGAGCTCTAGAGGTCCCAAGGTGATATGATGTCTCCATAAAGAGGACCTGTCATGTGGATTGGGCTATCACATAAAAAAAATAAAGAAGCTTAAAAAAAAATAGTCACAAATAAAATAAATGTAAAATAACACAAAACATTTTTTAAAGAAATTGCGGTGATAATAAATGTTTCATAACATTTCATAAGCAAACAGGTTTTTTTTTTCATAATTTAGGGTACTTTTTTTTTGTTATATGGTAAAAAAAAACAACAAAAAAACCCAGTGATGATTAAATGCCACCAAAAAAAAAGCTCTCTCTGTCCCCAAAAATGGTATAATGTTAACTTCAGTACAGCGCTGCATGACGGAATAAATGTCAGTCAAAGTACCGCAGCGCTGAATACTGAAAAATGGCCTGGCCAGGTAGGGGGTCTAACATCCCGGTCTTCAAGTGGTTAACGACTAGGTCATCCCAGGTCCCAGCCCGATGAAAGCACTTTTGTTTTGTTGCCAGGTGCATTTGGCTGCCTTACTTGTCTCTAAGTCTGTAGAACAAAGCGACATTGCCATACTAACCGCCTACAATGCACAAGTGGCAGAGATCACCAGGAGACTGCAGGAAAAAAGACTGAACAATGTGACCGTCTCCACCGTAATGAAGAGCCAAGGTTAGTGTGTAACTGTATTCTACTGTTCAGTTTCCTCTTCAAAGTATAGTGTTTTTTAGAAAGTGTTTACCTTGATCATGGCAGAGTAACCTTTAAGCCTATTTCCAGGGAAAGCAATATGCCTAAAACTAAAAAAAACAGCAAAGGCCATACATTAATAAATCAAACCAGTCAGTACCATAAAGGATGCTGGACATATACTGAGTGGCCAGATTATTATGACCACCTGACGTTTGTAGGCAAATTAGCTATAATTTGGCGCTGAAGTTGCTAGAGGGCCAGACCATTATAAATAGGGAAGCGGGTTGTTTACCACGACAGTAGAAGTGATTTGTTTCTGAAGATACGGGGAAACAACGCGATTTAACAGCCTTTGAACGTGGGATGATTGTTGGCGCTCGGAGCCATGGAGCGAGTATCAGCAAAACAGCAGAATTTGTTACATGTTCAAGAGCAGCTGTTGTTAAAGTGTTTAAAGACCGGACTGTCAGCCGAAAATCTGGGTCTGAACGTGCGAATTGTGGCCGTCAGCGACTAGTCAATGTTAGGGCAGAACGGAGAGCGGCAAGACTGGTACAAGACAACAGAAGGGCAACAGTGCAGTGTCAGATTCCTCGCATCACCTTTCATCATCTCGTGGAGTCACGAGGCGGCCCAACTAAGTACTGATGGGGTGGTCATAATAATCCGGCCACTCAGTGTATAAGCCTTTTATAGTGCCCTCTTTTCCAAGAAGATCGTCTAGTTGTAGCACCTTCCCATACTATTATACAATATAATGTCCAATAAAAGCAACTATGTACTAGCAATCACTCATAACATTTCTTTCCACAAACTACAGGCTGGTTTCACACCTGGGCGTTCCTATAGGTGCATTTTATGCTCGTTTTTTAAGCACGTTTTTTAGTCTAATAAAACGCGCGTTCAACGCTCGTTTTTTAACCTCGGACGCTCGCAAGGGACGGAACCCGGAAGACGCAGCGGCCGGAGGACACAGCGGTGATCGTGGACAAGGTGAGACCTACGCTGCATTCCCGAGTGTGGCTCGGGGTTACCGCTTTGTTAACCCCCGAGCCACACTCGGGAATACCAATGGATACGCGCTGCAATCGGCCCCTACGCGCGAAAAAGAAGCTCAAGTACTTTTTTGCGCGTAGGGCGTTTTTCAGCGCGACAAATCGCGCTGAAATACGTCCAGGTGGGAACCATGCCCATAGGGATTGATTGGATTTCAGGGATTGATTGGACTTCGATCAGCGCTGAAAAATGCCCAGGTGTGAAAACAGCCTCAAGGTTATTCACTAAAGGGTGAGGAGTTTGGAGAAGGCGGGAGAAGTGAACAATCTAGGACAATGTAGCTGAGATGGAAAGTGAGCTGAATTGGAAAATGTTTCCAGTTCAGCTATTTTGGCCTAGATTGTTCACTTCTCCCGCCTTCTCCAAACTCTTCACCATTTAGTGAATAACCCTGTATGTCTCTTTATGTTAGTTACTTTTACTCTTCTCCTTCTGTAACATTCTGCAACCACCTCCATTTCCTTTTGGTCACTGTGTGCAAAGTCAATAGTTTGTCTTTTACGATGATGCTTCATTCCTCTGTCTACTTCTGCAGGGAGCGAGTGGCGATATGTTATCTTTTCCACCGTGCGCTGTGCTACCGGTCAAGACCTAGACAGTCGTCCCACCATCAGCTGGCAGCGGAGATATCTTGGATTTTTGGGCGACCCAAACCAGATTAATGTTGCACTTACCAGAGCCAAGGAGGGCCTCTGTATACTAGGTGAGAGGTGACACATTTAGATATTCATGTATATAGCAACCATTTAGAAAGAATCATTTACAACTGGTCTTATGTAAGAATGGGAATATTCAGTCTAAAGTTATCATCATACACCTGACTTTTTTTAATGAAAATACGTATTGCCCTCTTATTGGGCTTTACTTTGTCTAAGGCAGGGGTAGACAACCTTGGCACGCAAATTGCAAATCCTATCATGCCTCTGCCTCTTTGAGTCATGCCTGTGGCTGTCAGAGTCTTGCACTGCCACATGGAACTTGCAGTTGCACAACAAGGCTGGAGTGCAGAGGTTGCCTACCCCTGGTCTAAGGGTTCCTCTTCAGTTTGAAAGTTGGAGGCTACACAGAATTTACCAACTGTTGCCTTTTTTCTGGCTTCCTATACTGCCCCCCAGCTCCTGCGAGTGCTTAACGGTGTCAAATATTAAAACACTACACTTAAGGAAGACGTTAACAAAGGCAGTGCTTTATTATTTGATTCTGTTATGCATGCTCAGAGGCTGGGAGACAGCTGCAAGGGAGTTAGAAAAAAAGTATCTGTCTGAACTCAGGTGACTTCTGACCCTGACTCTCAAGCTAAAGTGCCATCCTGAGACAAAGTAAGTGAATCTTTCATAAATAAGACTGCACAGTTGTAATTAGGGATGCACCAATACCAGTACTTGTACTCGCCCAAATGCTCCTGACGCTTATCCTGATACCTGGAACTTCCGGTGTCAGGAAGCCGGATGGCGAGTCATTACATGCTGCTCAGCTTCCTGATTGGCCGGGAAGCTGGCTCCATGCACTTGGTGACGAGGAACCCTGGAGCCGGCTTCCCAGCCCATCAGGAAGCCAGGCTGCATGTAATGACTACCCACTTGGCTTCCTGATTGGTCGGGAAGCCGGCCAATCAGGAAGCCAAGCGGCGAGTCATTACCCGCCCCCCGGCTTCCTGATTGGCCAGAAAGCTGGATCCATGCTTCCTAGACACCTGGTGACAAGGGAACATGGAGCCGGTTTCCTGGCCAATCAGGAAGCCGGTCAACGTGTAATGATTCGCCACCCCGCTTCCTGATTGGTCAGCTGCGAGTCATTACCCAACCCCAGTTTCCTGATTGGCCAGAAAGCCGCCTCCATGCCTTCTTGTCACCTGGTGAGTAATTACACTCCGCCTGGTTTCCCAGCTAATCAGGAAGCCGGGCATCGAGTCATTACACGCTGCCCGGCTTCCCTAATGAGACTTCCAGTATCGGTGCATCCCTAGTTGTAATTAGGACTGATTTTTTTCATTTGTCGTGTAAGCACATTCGTGACTGGTTCTCTTTAACCATGCAACATTTAACACATAGAGCTACAATTTTGTGTTGTGCTTTTGAAAAAAAATAAAAATGTTTAAATTATTTTTCACAGGAAACTCTCAACTTTTACGGTGTTGTCCAATGTGGAAAAGACTTCTCCAGCACTACAGCCAGAGGGGTGCCCTTGTCCCCGCTGATAATATCACGGTTATGCAAAACCGCCACCACTGAAAACAAAGATCCACTTTTTCTCAGCTTCTCCAAAAATCCAAAATGATGGTGCGGGTCACCTGTACAATAAACATGTTTCAGAGAATGCAGTCTCCAATGTTTGGGCAATGAGTAAAAAAAAAATATTTAGTCATATTTAAAGCCCAGCTGAAGTGTCACGCTTTTTTTAATTATAGGCCTGTATCGCCGAATGTTATGATTTTATTCCAAATTCCACTTTAATTGCCTTAAAATATCTTCGCCCTTCCTACATTCCTCTCCGGTACTCTTCATTGTCATAGATCACACAGACTTGTAGAGCTGAGGACGTGTGGGTGGTGTCTTGTATGAAAGGGGCATATATGACCAGGCCTGTCAGAAAATGTAGTTCACTGGGCAGTATGGTCAGACTCCGGTGCCCGTATGACTGTGCAGTCAACCATATTAAGACACACATCTGCTATTTGAGGAAAGAGAAGGTAAGACTTTAAAAATCTAGATTACTAATGCAATGCCTGCCTGACGGAATGTAGATTTATTTAAATGGAATTGAGCATTTTTAGCATGACCCAGCAATACATTGCACTTAATAGTTATTTATGAATTATGGTAAAATGGTCATAAGTTGGAAACTAGGATCCAACAAAGGAGAATCATATTTTCTACATTCCTTCTTTTTCAATGGAATTCTTAAAGTGCATAGTGTATTATCTCCATCGCTTACACATTTCAGTGGCAAGACCTCAGGATACAAGCTGGCAAATCTTGTTTCTGACTCGTCTTTAAAGGAGAACTATGAGGCGAGTGATTTCCACTCACCTCATAGTTCTAGCCGACCTGTGACAATGAGACTGTCACAGGTCGGCTCAGTAGATCGGGAGGTGAGCGAACACATACCAAGTTCGCTCACCTCTCGATCCTGTCACGGCTCTCTGCCGTGACAGAGGGAGGGGCTGGATTCCCCTCTCCCCGCTCCGATCTGCCAGCGCTGACTGGCGGAACGGACGGGGGAGGGGGCGGGTACAGCTGGCTCTGCCTCTAGATAGGCAGAGCCAGCTGTCACTCACACAGCTGGGCGGATTCCGTCATCTACGTCGGGATCTGCTCCGGCTGCGGCGTCTCAGTATAGCGCGAGCTGTAGCTCGCGGTATACTGAGCTTAGGGTATCGGGTGAGCGCTAGTTTGTGTCCTCCCGTTACCCTAAGGAAAACTATGGGGAAAAACACTGACCCCATAGTTCTCCTTTAAGCTCCATGGAACTGGCACCTCCAAGAAAATAACCAGGAGCAACAGCTGTCATATTTACTGTATGTATTGTATGGTTGTTATACAGTATATTACTTATCTGAAAGATGTTTCTGATGAGAAATGTACATGTAGGGTTGCCACCTTTTATTCGAGCGAAACCCGAACACTCTAGCGACACGTGGACATATTTTTTTGGGAGAATGAGTCGCAGCTTATTCATATGTAAAAGGAACCACCCATTAATATGTCAATATCACAGTTGAGACTATTTTTAGTGGGGGGCCAGTAGCCCCTATCTTAATTTTGGTTGCCCCTGTCTACCTGACACCTTGTGTCCGGGTTTCTGGTGCCATGAAACCCGAACACAGCATTCAAAACCCGAACTGTCCAGGTGAATCCTGGACAGGTGGCAACCCTATGTACATGCTTCAATGCACATGCGTTTGTGCTGTTTTATATTTTGATTATTTTTTTTCATTCATGTTCAGCGGTAAATAATTACTATCCTCATTAAAAGCTGAACTCCAGCAATTTCAAAAATAAATACCCTTGCATTGGGGTGCAATACAAGGGTTAAAAGCTCATTGAGTCTAGGGGGCAGAGGAATGAGCTGATATATTTACCTTGTTCTTTACTCCGGTAGGCTTCCTAGATGGTGTCCGACTCCTCTTCTCTAAGGTGCTCCGGCTGGCGGTTGCACTCTGACATTGTCACATACCATGCAGGCCCATTCACACCACATCCCAGATAGCAAGAAATTGTGCTGCAAGTTTGAAAATGACTTGCTAAACTATTTCAGACTTGCCAAGCTTCACAATTTTGTTGCACAATTACAGCAAGTCTGCATTGCAAGTCTCCAGACCAGCGAGCTTGCAGAGCTCTTACTATGACCTGCAGGACTCTTGCTGTAGACTTGCCAAGCAAATTTGCTACAAATTCAAAAAGTGTCAACTAGAACTTGTGCTGCGAGTGTTCTGTAAGTCTACAACCTGCCAGGAATGTGTGCAGCAAGTTAAAAAGAATTACAATTTAACCCTGACACAAGTTTGTGGCAAATTATCCTTGCTATCTGGGATGCAGATCTCCTCCAGACCAGACCAAATTGTTTCCGGACCCAAAATGCATCCTAATGTATCCCTATGCTATTTCTGGCCTCTGTTCACACCAGCGCTGTCCGTTCCAGACCAGACCAGACCAGAAAAATACTGCACGTCTCATTTTCTCTGATCTGGAATGCACTGGAACTGCGGGTAGGTTCACACCAGTTTCCGGACCAGATCTTGAAGAGATCTGGTCTGGAAAATGGTGTGAACCTGCCCTAATAGTCCTGTATTGTACGCGAGGAAGACAAGAACATGCCCTTTCCCAACGCATTGGAAAGGGGAAGAGAGTGCTGGAAGCCTGCTGCAGCAAGAAATAAGTCTACCCCCTAGACTTAACCTGTATTTAACCCTTGCAGTGCAGGGGTCCCATGCAAGGTTTAATGGTAAGTGCAGGATGCTATGTAATGTTTAGGTGTACAACTTCCAGGTAGTTTATACCTCAAGCTCCTCCATTGCCTTCATCTGCTTTTCTTTCTAGAAGGATTGAGCCTTCTTTGTTCAGGCATCATCTGGGGTTGGCTTCTACTTCCTGTGCTGAGATGCTGGCTCAGAGATGACGCCATCATGCAATTTCTGGTGTCTGCGCAGTTCTTGGCTGTGTTTACATTTGTCAGGCACAGAGTAGGCCCTGCTGCAGCCTCTCGCCTTGTGACTTGCCACAAAGTTATAATGTTGCTGTTGAGAGGAGGTGAAGGGAATGCTTCCTCCTGCGTGCAGCAAACTGGTGACATCATCTCAGCCTAAGGCAAAGTCACCGATTGGAGTTCAAGGACGGCATTTTTTTGGAGTCGTGGCTTATTCATATTTAAATAGCGCCACCCATTCATATGTAAATATCACAGTGGAGACTGTACAGTGGGGGACCAGTAGACCCTTTATTTTTTTTGGTTGCCCCTGTCTGCCTGACATCGTGTGTCCGGATTTCTGCTGCCATGAAACCCGGACACAGCATTCAAAACCCGAACTGTCCGGGTGAATCCTGGACAGGTGGCAACCCTATATGTCCCTTTCTCACAATTGTGCTCCTGCGTTGCCACCCCATTACATGTGCTTCTCGTGGCGACTACAAATGGCTTTGCTGACAAACATTGCAGCTGCACATTTCTCTGGATTCTCCCAGAGCAATGACATGTCGCAGACACAGTGCATGCTCAATGCAGTGTATGCTCCCAGCCCACTGCTGCCATCTGTAAGATGCTGAGAATGGAAATGAGTGGCGGGACAATGAAATCCCAGCTCCCCCAGTTGGCGGTTTAGTTCCACATTGCAGGCAGCAGCCGCACTTCCATACAGTTTTTATAACGTACCCAAAATTATAAAAACAAATATTGGAGAAGAGGAAATGGTGTTGCCCATAGCAAAAATATTCCATTTGCTTACTCCTAACGTAGGGCAGACAATAACATTTTCTGATGTGTTTAGTCACAGCGGGTAACCACTTGCGTTCCTTCCTCTTTATACATTCCTGAAGGGGCATCTTGAATACTTTTGTGTGTCACCAACATTTCAGATGGTCAGCTTGCCATCGAAACAGCTGCTGTCATTGACTTTGTACATAGCACATAGATAGAGGTCCTTGTCTTCCGTATTTGTTTTACTAAGACGTTGCAAGACTAGCGGGATTTTGTTTGTGCTGTAAACTGTGTAAACCTGCTGCTGCCACAGCATATCTAAAACAAGTACCTTAAAACATCTGAAATCAACTGGATCAAGGATATCACTAGATCCTAGTCAATTGACAGGCATAATTTGTATCACAGAGTAGCTACATGTACTGTGTAGACGTGCCGTGTCCCTTTAAAACTTAAAGGCATAGTCCACCCAAAACTTACAGGTTAGGGGTGAATTCTGGTGGGCTGAATCAGTTCGTGTCTTCTTCTAATTATTTTTTTATTCACTAATGTGCAACAAATAACAAATTCAAGAAAAAACAAGAGAAGCCTTTGTCATGAAGAGGGCAGGTAGGTTGAGCTGGGAACACCTGGGCACCCCCACCACCAAAATTATATAAGGTGCAGTGGCCCCTTGTATTGCATTTTTCTGATTAAATGGCCAGCTCAGACTTTTAAACCACTGCAAAGCTTTCTGTTCACTTGAAGGTCAGGGAATGTGTATGTTTTATTTGGTATTAAATGTAAGAACAGTCAGGTATTTCTCTGGGATTAGTTTAATGTTTTAATTCATGAAATACATTTTACTACAATGTCAAATTGCTGATTTTATTGTGTTATGTGTACCTGTGTGATATCTCCATGAGCTTTCTTCTTTTTTTCAGGCATTTTTTTCCTTACCTCCTGCTGGTCCTACCACATGTCGGACAGGGGAGGGGGGAATCCAGTCCCTCCCCTGTCACAGCTCTCTGCCGGCACAGGATTGAGAAGTGAGCGAGCATCGGTATGTGTTCGCTCACTTTCCGATCTACTGAGATGACCTGTGACAGTTTCTTTGTCACAGGTCGGTTCAGATTATGAGGCTGAGTGAAAATCACTCGCCTCATAGTTCTCCTTTAAGGACACAGAGTCCTCTGCCCATACAGGGGGGGGGGGGAGCAGCGGGGATCGGAGGAGAAGCTGGAGCCTGTGCCACTCCTCTTCTCCCTGCCGAGCCGCGGCTGTGTTGGCCGCCTGGCGCCCCTGTTGCCAATGGTGCCCTGTGTTCGCCCCATGGTTGCTACAGCACCACATGGAGTTTTATGTAGATAAGAGATATATAAATACATAGGTGAAGTACATTGATAGGTTTTACACATACATTGAATCTAACTTTATATTGCCTTTGCACATGCCAACTGAAAATGGAAATGAGACTTGTGGGGTGGCGGGGGGGGGGAACGTCTGCTCTAAGCTTAAGGTAAGCATTACTAGAGTGATGATGTTCACCAGTAGGCCAAAGAGAATGTTTTTGGTGATACAGTGTCACGGCATCTTCAGAAATGATGTGTTCAAAAAGTCTTGCCACCCTCCAGCTGTAAAGTGGAGTATGAGCGGGGGGAGATAACAAGGATGGGCCTGATTCTTAACCCTTAACGACAGGTCTACCTCCTTGTAGCACAAGAACTCACAGCCATACATCTTTTTTTTTCCCCAGTCCCTTTTATTTAGAATTGGTAGTCGCCAAATGCTTGAGACTTTGCCAAATTACATGCCGAGTTTTCCCCTGTGCTCAGTGTAATGACATCACGCCACTCATCGTACACTAGGTTGAACGCCTCGGTCCTCCGTATGGAAAACTCATACAACTTCTCTGGCAAGAGATTGTAGATCTTAAAGGTGTTGCTACTGATAATGTGTATGCCACTGTGCGCCACCTCGTTTGAGGGTACGTTTAGCTGCTGGAAGCACAGTTCGTAACTGTCTGTCAGGTGTCGCTGTCCGCAAACGTGCCAGCTCAGAAAAGCCCAGTTGTCAAAAGCCGTTGCCACCTTCCGGTCAAACGTCACCGGTCCTTTGGTTTTCAAGATCAGCCGCAGTGGGGGGATTTGGCGGACTGGCACATGTGGTATGAGCTGGTGTTTTAGGTGGAGCGGTCCAGGCGTTAACATGTTCTTAAAGTTGTTGAGTAATTCCGATAACTCTGATAGATATTGAACGGGGTCCTTCTGAATTGCCAGTGAGAACTCCCCGTTTTTCGACTGAACCAGCTCCACCAGTTCCCTTTGGCAGTTCTTCAGTTGTTCCAAATATTCTTGAAGGATAAACAGCTGAATCTTGGTCTGGTTGGTACCTATTGTTTTCATACGTTGGAATCTCTGAGGGTCTACAACCTGAAATATGTTGACATAATGCATGGTGTTTTGCTGACTAAGTAATATTTTCTTAGGTTGGATAGTGATAAAAAAAGAGCTTTTCCTGAGGATCTCCACCCTCGCTTCGAAACTTTTGAGCGCGTCCTTGTTCAGGTTCTTGTTTAGAAACTCTGCGATGGCCTCCTTGAAGCTGAAACCAGCAGTTAATTCTCCCTCATCCAGTTGTATTTTGACAGACGTTGTGGCGGCCGACAAGTCGCTCTTACTTGTGGCTTGAGCCATTTTCTTTGAGGATCTGTATCCCCGTTACTCTGTCTGAGATAAAGGCAAGATTTATTAACAAGTAGCCCCTTATTAAAGAACAGTTAGTACATTGAGTACATTATCTCAACCACCCTAAGCTCTACAGAGTGGTTCTTAGAAGGTTTTGCCCCTGAAAATGTCTCAATGTTTGAAAAGGCTTGTGCACACTGGCTTTCCTTCATTTCAGAACTGCTTTTCACCACATACAAATCAATTAAAAACTGAAAACCTACCATATTTTCTAGGGATGCACCGATACTTTTCAGATACCAATGCCGATACTTGGCATTTTCATGAAAACTATCAGGGTTGCAGCGGTTGCAGCTGGGACCTGGCTCGGGCGCTCCACCACTGTCCTGAAATCATTAGTCTGTATTGTCTTAGAAAAACTTAACAAAAATGTATCAGTACTTGTACTTGCAAAAATGGTATCGGTGCATCCCTAATATATATTTATACATTAAAACAGAGATGTACAAATCCCAGGAGCTCCGTGTGCTCCTTACAAATGACAGCTGCCTCCTAACTTTTGATTTTTTTCTCTAGTCTAGTCTTGGAGCTGGAAAAGTATCTGTACTTGTACTGGGTACGATACTTGATATCGGTGCATCCCTAATATTTTCCTTTCCTACTGCCAATACATCTAAGCATACATATAGTACCTACCCTGCCCCCTTTCCCAGCCCACAGGAAGTGATATCTTTATAAGAGTTTTAATGTCACATTCATGCATTCCTGTAGATAGGGCGACACTGGTGGAGCTAATATGCTAGCGATTCATTACGTTTTCCCAGTATCAACATGGCAGCATACACATGGTAAATAAGTAGATCATAAAACAGTAGCGACATGCCTGAAAAAAAAAAAAAAAACCTTTATGAGTTTACAGGAGAGAGAGTAATATAACACCTTTCTCCTGGAAACCAATGAGCTCAGATTGTTGAGTCAATTAATGTAGGAGGACCAGGCGGCTGCTGTACAAGGTGTCTTAGCCTGCACTCCTGCAAGTGCAGCCCAGGATGAAGCAATTTGTTGTTGACTAATAAACATTTTTCTTTCTGACATGTCCCTTCTGTTTCATCTAGTTATTTATTATATACTCACTGCTATGTTGGCAGCAAGAAAACGGAACGTTAAATCAATACCTGCCGCCATTTTCCTGCACTTGGCTGCATACTTGTTCCCCTGTGTTAGTCTATGTATTTATGTAACCCTAATAGATACTTTTGGTTGCCAGAGTTCTAATCCTCTGAGCTATAACCCCCCTCTCAGACTCTAAGGTGCTCATTCTCCTATTTCTGGAATATAAAACACACACCACAGAAAGACATTGCAATCCATTAGAATGCCTGAGAGGTAAAGGGGCTTGTCTTGGGCTACAAGGATTTTGCTCAGATGGATTTGAACTCACGTTCTTTTATTTATTTTTAGTTGCCAGAGTTCTAATCCTCTGAGCTATCACCTTCTTTTGGACTTTATGGTGCTTTGTCTCCTATTTCTGGGATATCAGGCATTGATCAACTAGAAAGAAAATTGACATAATAGGCAGACATTCACTGGGAGGCTTGAGAGGTGAAGTGGCTTGTTTTGGGCCACAAGAATTCCATTCAGATGGATTTTAACTTACGATCTTTTTGGCCATTTTTGCCAGAGCTCTAAACCTCTGAGCTATCACCTCCTCTCTGGGTCTAATGTGGTTTGTGTCCTATTTATGGGATATAAGGCAATAGTCAACTAGAAAGAAAACTCACTCTGTGGGAAGACATCTAAATCAATTGATAGGCATAGCAGGGTAAGTGGACTACAAGGATCCAACTGAGAGGGATTGGAACTCATGGATTTGTGTTTGTTGTCAGCATTCTAATTAATTGAGCTATCACCTCCTCTCAGCCATAGTCCTGCTCATTCTCCTGTTTCTGGAATATAAGGCATAAGTGAACCAGAAGAAAAACTCACACCATGGGAAGACATCTATATTCATTGGAAGGCTTGAGAGAAGTGGCTTCAGCTTAGATGGATTTGAACTCATGGTCTTTTCTTTTGCCAGAGTTCTAAACCTCTGAGCTATTACCTCCTCTCACTCTTACCCTTCATCATTCTCCTATTTCTGGAATATAAGGCATTAGTGAAATATAAGAAAATTTCACACCATGGGAAGACATAGATATTCATTGGATGGCTTGAGAGAAGTGGCTTTGGCTAACATGGATTTTAACTCATTGTCTTTTTTAATTTTTTTTTCCAGAGCTCTAATCCTCTGAGTTATCACCTCCTCTCAGCTTCTGGAGCGCGTGCTCTCCTATTTCTTGAACATAAGGCATTAGTCAACTAGACACAAAAATCACACCACGGGAAGACTTGTATATTCATAGATAGACTTGAGAGGTGAAGAGGCTTGTTTAGGGCCACAAGGCTGTTTTTAAGATGGATTTGAACTCATGATCTTTTTTTAAACTTATTTTGTGTTGCCAGAGTTCTAATCCTCTGAGCTATCTCCTCCTCTCAGACTCAGCCTTCATCATTCTACTATTTCTGGAATCTAAGGCGCTAGTGAAGTAGAAGAAAAATTTCCCACCATGGGAAGACCTTTACATTCATGGGAAGGCTTGAGAGAAGTGGCTTCGGCTCAGACGAATTTGAACTCATAGTTTTTTTAAACTTTTTTTTTTCCAGAGTTTTAATTCTCTGAGCTATCACCCCCTCTCAGATACTACAGTGCTCGTTCTCCTATTTCTTGAACCTAAGCCATTAGTCAACTAGAAAGAAATCTCAAACCACAGGAAGACTTCTATATTTATTGGGACAGTTGAGAGGTGAAGTGGCGTGGCTAGGGCACAAGTCTTTCACTCAGATGGATTAAAACCTTTTTCAGATTGTATATATTAGCCAAACCTCCTTTCCTTTGTAATATCACCTCCTCTTAGACACCAGAACATTTACTCTCCTATTTCTAAATAGTTTAAAGAAAAAAACATCATGTAGTGGAACTTTGTTCCATGGAGTGGGAACTGAAGTGAAGGCTTATTTTCCTTCTTTATATGTTTTATGGTGGCAGGCAAACCAGTTTTTAAGTGCATTTACCGCCACCTACTGGACTGGGATATGAACAGGGAGATGATTCTCTATTTTTTGGCGAAGCTTGAGCTGCAGCAGATATGTGTTCTAAACAGTCAGGCCGCTTGAGACGCATTCTGCAACCCCTTCTTGCTTTATTAGAAGTGGCAACACAGAACAGGAACTTACAAGGTCACAGAGACAACAATAACATCCTAATAACAAACTTGTAGCTGCATTAGAAAGAAGATTACATTGCACGTCTTTAACACTAAACATATCTCTGACAGCTAGTGGCAAGTTGCAGAACTTCCAGTAAACAACACAGTATACTTCTAATATATGAGAATTGTTACTGCAACTGTCGAAAAAAAATAAACCAAATAGAAAGTGATCTTAAAACAAGGAGACACACCCCTACCCACTGCGATGCATGAGAGGGGAAGGGGTTTCTTTAAGGCCATATGGCTTTTGCTCAGAGGGATTTGAACTCCAGCTCTTCTTTACTTTCTTTTTTCTTTGGCCAGAGTTCTAATCCTCTGAGCTATCACCTCCTCTTAGATGCTTGTGTGCACATTCTCCTATTTCTTGAATATAAGGAATTAGTCAACTAGACACAAAACTCACAACATGGTAATACTTCTATTTTCATTGGTAGAGTTGAGAGGCGAAGTGGCTTGTCTAAGGCCACAAGGCTTTCACTAAGATGGATTTGAACTCCTGGTCTTTTTTTTAGTGAAGTAGAAGAAACATTCTCACTATGGAAAGAGCTCTACATTCATGGAAAGGATTGAGAGGATTAGATTTGAACTCAAGGTCTTTTTAAACTTTTTGTTTTTTTTCCAGAGTTCTAATCCTCTGAGTTATCACCTCCTCTCACTCTTCCTCTTCATCATTCTCCTATTTCTGTAATATAAGGCATTAGTGAAGTAGAAGAAAAACTCTCACCATGGAAGGACATCTAAATTAATTGATAGGAGAGGAAGTGGCTTCAACAAGGATCCAACTGAGCGGGATTGGAACTTTTGGATTTTTGTTGGTTGTCAGAGTTCTAATTCATTGAGCTATCACCTCCTCTCATACTTAACCCTGCTCATTCACCTATTTCTGGAATATAAGGCATTTGTGAACCAGAAGAAAAAGTCACACCATGGAATGACATTTATATTCTTTGGAAGGCTTTAAAGAAGTGTTTTTGGCTCAGATGGATTTGAACTCATGGCCTTTTTTTTATTTTATTTGCAGAGTTCTAATCCACTGAGCTATCACCTCCTCTTAGATGCCAAGGTGCTCATTCTCCTATTTATGGAATATAAGGCATTAGTCAACTAGACAGAAAACTCAGATCACATGTAGACATTTACATTCATTGGTAGGCTTGGGAGGTGAAGTGGCTTCTTTAGGGCCACAAGGCTTTTGCTCATATAGATTGGAACTCATGGTCTTTTTAATCTTTTTTTTTTTTGTTGCCAGAGATCTAATCCGCTGAGCTATCACCAACTCGCTGGCTTACTTCTGCTCATTCTCCTATTTCTGGAACATAAGCCATTGATCATCTATAAAGAAAGTTCAAACCACAGGAAGACTTCTATACTCATTTGGACACTTGAGAGGTGAAGGGGCTTGGCTAGGGCCACACAGGTTTTGCTCAGGTTGATTTGAACTCATGCTCTTCTCTTAATTATGTTTTTGGTGTTCGAGTCCTAATCCTCTGAGCTATCACCGCCTCTCCGATTCTGAGGTGCTCACTGTCCTATTTCTGGAATATAAGGTATTAGTCAACTGGAAAGAAAACTTATTGCAGGGGAATACATCCATATTCATTGGGACACTTGAGAGGCGGAGTGGCTTTTCTAGGGCCACGCGGCTTTCATTCACATGGATTTGAACTCAAGGTCTTCTTTTATTTAATTTATTTTTTGGCCAAAGTTCCAATCCTCTGAGCTATTACCTCCTATCGCTCTCAGCAGTACCCATTCTCCTATTTCTGGATTATAAGGCATTAATCAACTCGGAAGTAAACAAACCACACAAAAACAACTATACCGGTCTGTATAACCAGTCTGTAAAGTGGTTTGTCTTGGGCCACAAGTCTTTCACTGAGATGGATATAAACTGTTGTTCTGCTTCGACTTTTTTTTTGCCATCTTTCTAGCTTTTTATAGTCTGAGATATCACCTCTTCTCAGCCTCTGTAGTGTTATTTTTTTCAATTTCTGGAATATAATGCAACTAGAAAACAAACATAAACCATGGGAACATTCATTAAGACGCTTGAGAGGTGAAGCATCTTGTGTAGGGACACAAGGGTATTCTAATTGGCAAATACCCGATTGTCCTATTGCAGGAATATCAGGTATTTTCCAGCTGGAAAAGTAAACACATCCCATTGCACTGGAACATGCATGTGAGAGTCAAGTGGTGTGTATCGGGCCTCAAGAATTTCACTCCAATTAAATAAACATAGCTGTATTTATTTATTTTACATATTAGTCTTTTTAGCCTTTGAGCTATCATCTCCTTTAAAGTAATGAAGAATTAGTTCTCATAGTTTGGGAAGCCTTTCTTTTCTATTTTTGGAGATGGCTTAAAGTTCACAGCCAAAATCTGGTGACGGTTTGGAGTAGCTAAAACAAGTCATTATGAATGTTAATTCCGTTTACTTCTCACATAACAGGACCATCCCAAGGAGCCTTTATTGGGTTCACAGCCAAAGCCTTATTGTAATGGCAGGGCTTAGTCATGAAGTTAAACCCCACTAACACTGTATATTAAAAATGTAAGACACCATACATCAAGCCGATGCCATTCCCTTAAAGTACGCTATACTAACTTTCCCTACAGCGACAACATCTGCAAGCACTCTCAGCAGGGCTGGCATTTTCAGCTATCTTGATAGGGGAAGCCAAGACGTGCACGTTACTTAATTCATCCCACCACTAAGCCATGGCAAGATTTTACACTGAGCCATCCCTGTAGAAGCAATGGTTACATTTATCTGCTAATTCCCATCAGCATTCTTCAGGCTTGTGTTGCATCTCTTTACTAAGCTGCACACAATTGCTATGACCCCTCAGCTCCATCTAGTGGTGACAATTTGGAATTGTCCATATAACTACTGCCTGTAATATTTGAAGAACATTTGCCCTCCAGAGAAAAGAGTCATAAGAACATTCTATTTTGATCCATTCTTACAACAGTCGGCTAATTCACATCTTTTTTTTTTTTTGTAGCAATAGTTACATATACAGTAAACTCAGTTATCCGGTATTCATCTAACCAGAAAAAAAAATCTCTTGTGTACTCTGTTCTGCAGCATGCATTATCTTGGAAATAACTGTGTGCCTATTTGTTGTAATTTGCATTTGATTACTGAATTTCTCTGTAATGAAGTCATTACAGAGTTTATGTTATTGTATGGAATAGTATGGGGTATGGCATTAGTTAGACCTATTTTAAATTGTAACTCTCAAGCAACCAGAAACTACCAATCCCCATGGATGCCACATAAAGGTGGCCATACACTTTACAACCATCGCAAGACCTTAGTCTTGCGATGGTTGTAAAGTAATTTAAAAAAAACGTACGATCTGCCCATCTTGGACAGGCAGCTCGTACTCTCGATCATCGCAAGCCCGCCCCCCTGAGGGGCGGGCTTCCGATGACCGCAATGCCGGCCCGTTCGGCATTTGTCTCCCGAGCCACTTTCAAACCAGCCGAAAATCGTACGATTTTCGGCTGGTTTTCTAGCGTGCTCCTTAGACAAAATACGTGCGACCGTACAGTAGAAGCGGTCGCACGTCTTCGTTCACACTGCTCGATTCTCGTACGAGAATCGAGCAGTGTATGGGCACCTTAACAGGGATTTTACTGTATCTGCTAATTTCCTCCAGTGTATCTCGCTACCAAGGTGTATTCCTTTCCTCTGAGCCGCATTTAGTAGTCATAACACAGTATTTTTCTGAGTAACTATTGGCCAAAAAATTCAAACCAGAAAAGAAAAATGCAATATTGTGTTTTAGAAATAGACCCCATAGAATATCTCTTTTGCAATAGATGGCCACCCTGCTAGCAATTTTTTTAATCTGTTTTTTTTTTACAGGTTAAGTGGTTTAGGGAGATTTGATTTGACTAAATAGCCTCCATTTAAAGCCCAACTCCAGAACGGACTAAGAATATCCGAAAGAGGCACAAAGAGCAATAACACAGGATCACTCATGCATTGCATTTGTCTTTTTGAGCAGCAGAGGGCAGCCAAGTGATTGCAGAATTGGTAAGTGGGTCAGCGTGCCAGGTCTATGTGACAGACAGGTTTATATTTAGGAATGTATGTGGGTCAGTGTGTCATGTGAGGCCAGGTCTACCAGTGTACACAGCTCCTTTATGGTGGCTGCACATTTGGGTTTTATCTCTTCCGCAGACTGCACAGGACAGACAGTACCTGAATCAGTGCCAGGGATGAGCTTGGTCCCATTAAGGCAGAACAAAACAAAAAAAGAGGATCAGGACATCTCTGAAGCATTTCCCTCTGCCAACACCAAATGCAAATCTCAATCAGTGTAATATGTCCTTACTGAGGGTTGAGGCAAAATTAGGGCAGCACTAGACCCAAGGCACAGGTTGGCAAATCAACAGGAGAACTTCGCTGTGCAACTGATTTGGTTTGCGTTAACAACTTTCAATATCGCTCAAAGCCAGAAAAAAAGGATCATTTATTTTATTTTCAGCCATGCAACTGCAATCTTTAAATCTCATGTGCCTGCTCGAAAAATAACTTCTTACCCTAAGAGATTCTTACCCTAATGTGTTTGCTCTTTGAACTAGGCCTGTGGTCCTGAATTTTGGGCTGTAACCCACCTCTCAAGGTTTCAGTAGTACTTCTATTTTAATAGACCAAATGCAGTGGAGCCCAAATCAAACCCCTGCAATGCAATGCCAGTTAGATGGCACTTTCAATTGATTTTCAGAGATGAAATCTCCTGGTTGTGCAAAACTTG
>NW_017306505.1:1525101-1561354 GCF_000935625.1 Nanorana parkeri | reverse complement strand
TAGCCTTCATTGTAAATAATTTTAGACCTTTGACCACGGGATTTCTGTACAATCCACTTTTAGCCCGTTCACACGTAGGAGTTTGATTAGTTGGAAAAGCGCTTTTAAATGCCCAACACAAATCCCATGAGTTTCAATGGCCCTGGTTCACACCTGAACGGAAAAACGCCAAACAACGGAAAAGTTACAGGAGCTTCTTTGGGTAGATAAAAGCACTTCTTTGCACCATCAACTTCATTGGAAATGCCAAAAGACATGTGGAAGAAGCATGTTGCACATTTTCGTGAGCGTGTTTGCCCATTTAAACGTGCTTTCTTCTATTGCCCGCAATGTTTTACAAGCTGCCAGTCAAAATGCACATTTTCATGTACGTGCATTAAAACATGCACAATGTGCAAATAACCACATGCAGCTAACACAGAAACGTGCAAAAAAAATAGTGCCGCCTAGACGTGATTTCCATTAGAATCATCCAATCTTTAAAGGGCAAGTTCACGTTCCCCAAAAAAAAATTACAGCCCCCTACTTACACTTGTATGTATGAAGTCCGCATTCCAAACTTCACAGCCTCACGCTATGGAACATTCATTTTGGCTCACTGGTCAGGATAGTCGCATTACCACGCTTGTCCAGCGACAATCATTTACTTCTGGGACCTAGTCCTCAGCTCAGAAGCGCTTCTCATTGGTCCATGAAGGCTCTCCTTTTGCAAGTATTCCATATTGCAAGGCTGTTAGGTCCCATGTATAGACCGCTACACTGCCTGGTGGGAACTTCAAGCATGTAAGTGCAGCAGGGGGCCATGGAAGGTGGCGGGCTGCAATTGCTTTTTTTTTGACAAAGTATGACGAAGTGAACTTCTCATTTAATCTAAAATCGGGTCAGCCCTTGCACTACATAGCTGTTGCCAGATCTAAAAAGGAGATTGTACAGTCAGATTTTTTATTTTTTTTTGTTCCCGCATACATTTACTTGTGTTTACACGTCTCTTATTGCACTTAGGCCGATTTTTTTCGGCAAGGAGAATGTGCTAAAATTAGGAAAATTCATGCAAGGCCATACACTATATCACATGCCATTGCTGGATGAAAGCTGCTATAAAGTGTACAATTTTATAGTATTAAAACAAGAACATGGCTACAAATTGACTGTCTGCAAACAGGCACCTGGTAATTTGCAAAAATTTGGGAAAATTAAATGCTTTAGAATACTAATAACTTTTACTGAACAGTAAACATTTTTAAAACAAGCCCTCATTCAGCTCTGCATAGCTAAGCATTGTGGAGAAATTCATTCTCAAATTCACAATACCAGCACTCTTTTTTTTTTTAAAGAATGCCGAGAGGCTGCTGGCCCTCTAATGTTCACAGTGAGGGGGCATTTATCAAAACTGGCACAGATCAAATTTGGAGCAGGTGTGCATGGCAACCCTTCACCTTCTCTTTCATTTTCAAAGCTTAAATGAACAAACTGAAGAGAGAAACTGATTTGTTACCATGGGAAAATGGTCCAGAATCTATCAGCGCCAGTTTTGATAAATTGCCCAGGTTCCAAGGCTCACCATACATCAGTGAGGGCCAAACTCCGTCCCTCCAGCTGTGGTGAAACAAATCCCATGATGCGTCTCTCTCCAGGAGTCATGTCTGTGGTTGTGAGAATCTTGCAAAGCCTCATGGGATTCGTAGTTCCACCACAGCTGGAAGGCCGCAGTTTGGCTACCCTTGCCATACATGTTAAAATCTGAACAAACTCTGTACAATAGAATTTAGATTAACCAAAAAATGCAATTATGGGGACCTTCCTAAACCATCCAATCAAATTTGTACTCAATCAAGCAGGGCTTTGCACAGCGTACTTCTTGGTAGATCTAAAGGAGACTGCACAACCAGATCTGAAAAGCGAGCCTTTGCTATAGAAACCCAACGTGAGTCTTTGTTGTGATCTTCTGGGAAGGAATCATTTCACATTTAAAGCAGCTAGAGGTCAGAGATGGTTTGTTTTAAAGCCTTTTTGCTGCTTAACATGTAAATAGTATAATGTCCATAGCATGGACACAGACACATGGTTACAGTAGGCAGACTCAGCAAATACACAAGAGCATTTTGAAAGCCCAGCTCACCTTATACTTACCAGATGTGAGTGCGTTAGAGTGCAGAATAATTTTGGTGCTACTTTGTAAATGTCTTTTAGGAACTCAGACTAACATTGTATCCAAATCAAATAAGCTGCTTGTTTCTGATGTGAGCTACAGAATACTGCCATGACAGGGCAGGGGTAGGCAACCTTTGCGCTCCAGCTGTGCTGAAACTACAAATTCCATCATGCTTCTGCCTCTGGGAGCCATGCCTGTGGTTTGCAATGCCTTATGGGAATTGTAGTGTCAGCACAGCTAGAGAGCAGAGGTTGCCTACCCCTGACATGGGGGGGGGGAGAAAGGATCTGTAGTTTATAGGTGAACTGGGCAGGGCTGATAACACGGTTCAAGCGCATAGGCAGGTACACACACTAGATTGTTGGGGAGGATCAACTTTCATACTTGGGGGGTGAATTAGGAATCAGTGCAGCAACATCCAAGGACTAGTAAGCCACAATATACAAAATATTTGTACTTGGGTTAGGATACTCTGAGGCAATGAGTCCTGGAATTTGCACCTGAAAGAAAATGGCACCTATCATGTTTTTGTCTTGAGGAGCCATGCAATGCTTACCTTTGAACATACCAGGTTAACATTTCAAAAGGTAAATGTCATGTGGGGTACCCAGTAATAAACCAAATAAACTTATGTCCAGGCTCCCTTTACAGCAAGGTGGCCCTATTTTGAAGTTATATAATGCATTAGTCATCTCAGACCTGTAAATAAGGCTGAAGGTAGAAAGTAAACCATTACTCATATTTTGGATGCTTGGAGTAAGTTTTCCTTATAGTAGCAGGATATCTTTGACCTGTCTGCTGCCAACACTTAAGATAGGTTTACCTGATAAGACAAGCAACGCCATTCAAGCTTTCTGTCATGACTTCTGTGCGTGTCCTACCCATCTACAGTGGCACCAGTTAGAAAAGCTAGTCACTCGGTCGCCAATTGTGGCTATTTAGGCCTCAAACATAAGAGCCTGCGCCAACAAGCTTCAGTCTTTATTGCATCAGAGATCATTCAGAATTCACAGACGTGTATTTAACCTGCCGTTGACCTGACCAGATTCATGGTTTTGCATTCCTATTGATGTCTATAGCAATGCAAACCCAGTATAAAAACAAAAGCTCAGTGGACAAAAGTAGAGGGACATGGGGCAGTGACAAACTGCATGCGGCAAAATTATACTTGATATTCATAATTCCAACAAAATGTAGTTTGGAATTTTAATTGACTTTTATAATTGCAGGGTGATCGCATTCTGAAAGCTGCTTATGATAAAAAGCATTGAGTAGAATACATCAGCATTTGTCAACCTCATCTGCAGAAAAGGATTCCCTAGCAAGGTAGAAAACTAATATCTAGAATGTCTTGCAATACTAAATATTTAGTTTTTTATACCCAGAAATTTGCAGTCATTGGTTTACCCAATTCTCATTAGATCTTATGAAAAACTTACCGAGTAAGGGCAGCCTAATTCTCCATGTAGCCGATTGATGGCAGGTATCCCATATGACAGTTACTATCCCGTCAACTGCCTGATTGCTTGCCGACAGCAGAGGTGGGTTCACCTGGCCCTCCAGCTGAGTTTTAACTGCAAATCCCAGCATGCCTGGGACTGAGTCTTGCAATGTCTCTTGGGACTTGTAGTTCAACAGCTGGAGGGCCACAGTTGCCCAGCCCTGGTGTAGTCTTGTAACTATCCCCAGCAAAGTCAATACTAGAACTGCCCCCAAGCATACATACAGCAATACATTTAGAAAATGGAGGGGGGGAGCAATATACATTGTAAGTAAACCTGCAGTTATAAATAAGGCTGAATAATCAAATCCATGCACAAGCCAAATCTCGACTTTCTCTAGCTTACTGATAAATGGAAGCTGCCACTACTGACCAGAAAATGATAGCTGCCTGGGTATACCATTGATGCACTGGCTTTAATCATAGCAAAAGCAGATCCAAATTCAGTAGCTAGCATTTGCAGAATTTGCTGCCATGTTTTGTATGAATTAGGGTTCATTAATATTTTGGCATGCAAGGTTGTACACTATCCAGATCAGCATATTTCTTGGTCTGGAATGGCCCTGTGTTTGTCAAGCTGCAGACAGGATGCTAGTACAAAAAATCAATGACATGCCGTCCCTGTCTGCAACTGTTCATGTCTAGAGCCACTCATCTGTCCCTAGGTGCAGGTAATCACTCCATGAGTAGTAACATGCATACAGATGCAGACAGTGACAGCCTGTCAATTTGTACATGCTTACAGCGAGTAGCTGAACCAGTCACCCACTCAACCTCAGCAAATGAGTTGCTGCAAAGTGTATTTTGTAAATGTACTGCAACCGTTGTTTCCAGCCAGCTGTGATCAGGTTGTCTCAAGTGCAATGCTCGTCCCGAGTTTGGGTTGTGTGCTTACTCAAGCACCGAGTGTGCTTACTGTTATCAACACCAAATGCAAATGAACATAAAACTTTTCTTGCTCTAACCCAACTGTAACTATTGATTGCAAAACAAAAGAAAAGTGAAGAAAAAGAAACAACTGCAGTGGTAAAAGAAAGAAAACTAATGTGGCCACCACAACTGACTGGAAAGCTGCAATATGACATTTTGTTTTGGGGTTTTGGATACACTTTAACTGCAGTATTGTAGGAAAGAAGCTGTGATGTTTACAAATATATATTGGTTGTCCTAGGGCAGGTGTAGCCAAACTGCAGCCCTCCAGCTGTGGTGGAACTACAAATCCAATGAGGCATTGCAAGATATTCACAGCCACAGACCTGACGCCCGGAGAGAGACGCATCATGGGATTTGTAATTCACCACAGCTGGAGGGCCAGCGTTTAGCTACCCCAGAAAAGAGCCACTGGTCCCATGCAAATATTTTGTGCACCTTACTGTATCTGTTGGATATAAACCTCAGCTCCTGCTACACAATGGGAAGTTTCCTCTACCTCAGCATTTTGATAACGCAGTCAGACGCGTTGTATTGTGCACTTTGTCAACAGCCGCTGTCTGCTGACTCCAGATAATCCCAAAGTGGGTGAGAACCAAGCCGGGTGTCTGGGTTCCATCCAGGCCCTGCAGACTGGCAGTACTAGAAAAATCTGGGGTATTAGCTGCCTTAGCTGCCATCACGAAGGCAGCCCTAAGGTGTGTGGCTTGTCAGGTGCAATTTGTGCATCACAACTTACCAGAAGCACGAGTACAGGCTGAGGTGGATCACACAGGTGTTCATAAAGCCTGGGAACATTCATAAAGACACAGGACGTGACAGGTCTTATTGGGGTGCAGCGAAGCTGGAGTAATTGAGCTTAGTTTGGTGTCAGAACCAATCAGACTAGCCTGAGGACACAGATCATGCACAGCAGATCAGAAAGCTTGTTAAAGGGACAGTACACAAGTGGAGTCCAGAGCTATGGGCAACTGTTGTTGTGAGCCAACAAAGTAGCAGCGGAACCTTAAAGCTCCATGGCTGACCAGAGCCTTACACGCATCGGAAGCGGTCAATTTTGCAAGGGAAAGTTTAAAGTAGATATTTTCTGGCTATTTAATACTAAATACTAGCTGCAGAAACTTGCTAGTTTAAAACCCTGCCCAGAAAAAAGAAATGCATATTGACAAAAAACTATTTTGATCATCCTTTTATTTAGATTCACAAAGAAAAAAAAAAAACATACCTCTTGCATAAAACAAAAATACCATTCATTCATACATCAGGAAGATATACAGTGTAAAAGGAACATAAATATATGACATTGTAAACAAAAGTCTATTAATTGTGTATTATATGGTATAGCACAAGACAGCAGCATTAAGGAATGTTCAAAAGCTACTAGGGCTTTGTATAGAAAGACCCTTCATTTTCATCCTGGAGAAAGGGGGATTAGTGTAGATCATCCTCACACCTAACGGCACGGCTTTCACTAAACAATCCCAAAATACCCAGACCAAATGCCCTCCGAGCCATCTTCAGATGTACTGCATGAACGTTAACATTTTCCCAAATTGCATCACTTTCTTCGCCAGATTTTTCTCCATTATGGAACCACAAAAGGCTTCGGGGTTTATGGCAGAGCAAAGTCATTCCAGGGCAACAAAACACCAGCACAAAGCTTAGCAGCCAAAGTGGCATTAGGGTTCCTAAATCAGATTCTCGATCTGAAAATCAACCAAATACAGTAATTGGGATGAAATATTCAATGTTCTTGGTGTTAATGCTGTAGAGCGGTGGTTCTCAACCTGTGTAACCTCAGGACCCACATTTGTCCTGTCATTAAATTGTGACCCAATTTGCACTGCAATGGAACGCACGGCAGTGTGGGCTGCTAAGCTGTGATCCATCCATATGTGCATTGCTTCTACAGCCCCCATGCGTGCCTGTAGGAGGTGCCAGGAGCCAGAATGTGATGTCACTCCGGTCCAGGCACCTCTACAGGACATGGGGGGGGGGGGTATTTATAAGCAATGCATGTATGGATGGAGTTGCCCCATGGGCATACCCTCAGCCCACCCCCATCTCAAGTCGACATAGCAACAGGCAGCATATCTGGAATGGCAACTCTGTGGAAGAATGGAGAGTGCTGCGCAAAGAGGTTGAGGAGCCTCTTGCCTAAATAGTGAAAGGCATGTGGCGACCCAATGAATACAGGGTCGCAACCCACTTTTGGGTCCCGACCCACCAGTTGAGAACCAAGGCTGTAGCGTGTGGACAGCACTTGTCCGAATCTCAGGCATTTGGTAATGCTTTGTAAAAGTTTTACATTTCATACTGACCTTTAGCAGGGATCACACGACCAAATGCCCATTTTGTCACCACCTAAACTAGAGGGAGCCCGGGAGCCCCTCCCGCCCCAATTACTCTACCCATCCAAATATCCCAATAGGAGTATGGATCCATTATTAGGGTTACTTAATCTACATTCAGATTTTTCATCATACAGCTAAAATTCAAATTTATGGAACTGGCTGGTCATTTCTAAGTGAAGAGCACTTAAGTGTTAAAAAGGGAGCTAGGACCAATTTGATAACTCCATAGGAGTAACAAACCATTCTAGTTGCTTAGAATAGGATTTTGGTACATGATTAAAAAATCCTATGGGGGGGGAATTTATCAAAACCGGAGCAGACAATGTGGAGCAGTTGCCTGTGGCAACCAATCAGCTTCTCAGTTAAGATTTGAAAATAAGAGAAGGGGATTGGTTGTCATGTACAGCTGCACCAGATTTTGATAAATTCCCCTGCTTGAGTCTATTGAGGGAAACTTAATCTTTCACCTACAGGTTATATTGCCATTTACAGGACAAGGATTTGGCTCAGCACAATAAAACTTCCTCCTACAGGAGATTTGGATCAATGTAAAAACTTATACACCAGCCAAAAACACCTCCAACATACCTCGGTTTGGTAGTAAATGTGTACCAAGAGCATGATCATGAACACAGGGTTGTCCCTCCATGGTGAATACAAAAATTCTATTTTATTTCTGATCAATTGAGGGAAACAGAAGTCTTTCCCCTTCAGGATTTCCACACGTCTATTTTTTGGCAAAACCGCAAAAAATGCCCAAGAGTACTGGAGCCATCCAGCAGCTCAAAAACCCAATGCCTAAAGCTGGCATCAGAGAATGTAACAGTCACCTGAAGAACTTAAGACAACCTGTAAATAGACCAGATTTGCAATGCTGCCACCTCCACCTGATCAGCAGCTGCTAAATGCCAAGAAACTCACCGTCATGTTACATATGCATATTTGCTTTTTGTCTGTGGTATTTGCCTCCACGGTTCACTTTTTGGATAGCTCCAGTCTTCATTTCAGACATGTCCTTTGCCAAGTTGATCACATTATGATCTTTTGACCTATCCTAGGTTTGCTGTTGTAAAGATTTGCAGTTTGGGATTAAACGTCACAATGATCTTCAAGGTGTCATATGGAGTCAACCGTGTCAACACCCTGCGGTTGGGGTTCCTCCTGTTTTGCCACAAGTTACAACGGTCACACTTTCAATGCTTAGACTGGGGAGGCAGGACATTCAAAAGAGCAGTCAAAATAAATCTTTCAAGGCATCCTTGTTAACTCTGGATTAATGGACTCTAGAAATACTACACCTTGCATATCGTGCAGCCATTGCCACACAAGCCTGTATATGCCAGCAAGCAAATCTCAGCGTATCATTCATAAGTTTCAGGACAGCAGTACCACATTGACTGTATATGCAACACTGAACACATCAGGAAGTTCGCTACACCTGAAGTGACCTTAACCATTCTGATTGCAGACCCATGAATTTGTACTTCTATCCAAAAGGAGGAAGAGTCTGCCAAGTCAGACATGATTTAAAGGGAGGCAAGGACCAGTGCATGTTGCTGCCTTCCCCTCTGAAGATACTCCTGAACAGTCTTCTGATCTGCCATAGCCAGGATCTTCATGACTAGGCATCTGCAAGTATAATTTTTTTATTCTCCCTTGTTCTTCCCCGTTTTGCAAATGGTCCAGGAGAGGAGTCCTCATTTACATGTATGGACTTGAATTAAAGTTTGTCTATCGGAAATCACAGATTGACAGGGAGTGTCATGTCGCATGCATGGAGAGTGCTTAAATATTTGTCTCCACCCCTCCCCATAGTTCCATTATCCTGTGTGGATCTAGCTCTACTCTTCATTATGTTCCAGTCTGCGTCTCAGACATGTCCTTTGCCGAGTTGATCACATTATGATCTTTTTACCTATTCTAAGTTCACTGTTGTAAAGATTCGCAGTTTTAGATAAAAACTCAAATTCTCTTTAAGGTGTCATATGGATTAAGTCAACTGTCTACCAAATCATGGAGATTGGGGTTACTGCCATCCCCCCACAAGTTAGAGATCACACTTTCAATGCTTAGACTGGGGAGGCAGAACACTCACCGATCTAGTAGAGTGCACCTTGACAGGAAAGAGTGGAACCCAGTCTGAGTCCACAAGTTTAAATGATTGGCTGAGCCACAAAAGACAGTAGAATGAAAGCAAGGGGCGACCTTAATGGACCATATGGGATGATCAGTCTTTCTGAAAGCAGTGTCAGGCTTGTATGCAAAGCCCCATCCAAACAATGGAGGGATATTTGCTTTTGGTGAACTGGAACCAGGCAGAGATGTTAGTAGAGAGGAAAGTAATGGGTTCAAAGCGTGATTTCTAAAGAGCAGGATGATCCAGCTTTAGATCCCACAGAGCCACAGCGGAATGAAGAGCCCTATTGGGAACGCCCCATACAAAAGCCTTCATCAATGGGTGAGAGACTAAGTGTCATAGAAACAAGATAGAAAGAGCAGAAGCCTGACCTTTGATAGTGGTGAGAGCCAAACCCTGGTCCCAAACCAAGCCCTTTCATGATAAAACAAGGAATTTCAAGGTGCCCAGCAACCAATGGAAATGGAGGTAGCATCTAGGACTTTTCCAGACCTGCCGACTCGCAAGTCAATCTTGACCCAAAAAAGCACTTGCATCTAACTTGCTACCACAATGAAGTTTGGAAAGCACCCCACATGGCACCCAGTCAAGTGGAAGACTGACATCAGATAGCTGCAATTGGAGACCAGCTCTAGCAGCAATGTCGAGTTGAATTTATTCAAGAAAAATGATGGTGCTAGTGGTGCCAAGTAGAGCTGCAGCTAACGATTATTTTCAAAATCGATTAGCCGATTATTAAGTTCGATGAATCGGATAGAAAATAAAATACATTTTTAAAAATGGCTCCGGTGATGGGACTGCTAGTTTGTATTGAGATTGCAGTCCATCACAGGAGCAAGCTTGGACCGGTGGAAGTAAAAAAGAAAAAAAAGATAGTGTGGTGTGTGGAGCATGGATGCGGGCGGGTCTGAGGTGGGGAGGAGGTGTGGCGCGCAGCGTGTGTGGAGCCGTGAACAGGGGCAACCAATCGGAAGCCGATTAATCGATGATTGAAATAGTTGACAACTTTTTCAATAATCGATTATAATCGATTATGTCGATTAGTTGTTGCAGCCCTAGTGCCAAGGTATGCCAGTAGTAGGAGGGGATATCATGGGGCTGGCCTAAAGTAGTGTCTGCAGCATAATCAGAAGATGAGACTTCTTGTGACCCTCAAATGGCCAAGAAAGAAAATGGTTTACTTCTATGGCTGGCACAACATGGCCCACCAACTGGCAGAGCTTCCTAAGCATGTCAAAGGCACATGCCCCGTAGACCCACAACCCTACACAATACAACCCAGATGTGCTGTAAAGATGCAGTAAGGACAAAAGTTCCTTAAAGCTTCCTGTCCCTTGCTGTAGTTCTCCTCTGTCCAACAGATGTGGTCATTATTGATTCTACAATCCAAAATTACTTGTCACTTTCCTAGCCTGACAACCTAAACCATTTAGAGCCCTCTGTTACTACAACAGTTGTCCTGACTCCGCTGCCATAAAACAGTGCATGTTTTAAAGTATCCATATTATAGGTTGTTCCATATGCAGATTAATGCACAACGTAATGGTCAATAACACAAGCCTAAAATTCAGGGTAGGCAAGATTTGTTTCATAGAAATTGGCAGCTTTCTTAGCCATTGACAAACTATATTGTAACCTTGTTGGGGGGGAGAACCAAGCTGGATTGTACAAGAGGCCACTTCATAGTCACTATACTGGATTGTACAAGAGGCCACTTCATAGTCACTATACTGGATTGTACAAGAGGCCACTTCATAGTCACCATACTGGATTGTACAAGAGGCCACTTCATAGGTCACCTTTCCACAAAGTGGCAAATTTAACCTACACTCTTGAAGAGCTCCAGGCACTGCCGCTAGCCAACACTTCTGGGTATGAAAATAGGTCCAATGAGCTGGGTGCTGTGGTTCCTCCAGTCAGGACAGTAGTAAATTAGGGAATCGGAAGGAAATGTACAACCAGCAGAAGACCTGGAAATGTAGGATAAAACCAGTACCTGGGGAGTTCAAGACAGTTTGAACTTGCCGCAAACCAGAAAGGCAAGTATGAATATCTGGCTTGGTTTTATATGCTCCCAATAGAGTCCCTTCTAATTGACCCTTCTGGTTCTAAACATTTATTCAACATTTAATACTAATTTCAGTGCTATGAGCTGTCTAGATGGACATAATTTTCAGTCAGTTAAATGGTAATAAAACGCCGTTTAGCAGTATTTAGAAATGTTCAGGACTTGACAAGTGCTTTCTAATTTACATGATTCTCAAGGCCGTCTACCAAGGACCGCCAATTTAGAACATTCAGAAACTGCTCTTTAAGACCAACAAGCCCCAAACTGGTAATTTATTAGGGATGACCACGTTAGACCGATAACCTATTAATTCTGCTCCCTTAGCTTTTTGGATTTTAACATATGGTGGGTCGAGGTCTACTTTCCCAACAGGCAACTAGCTGGACAGAATATGCACTCAAGTTTAAGGCAATGACCAGGTTAACTGATAGACCAAGAATATACTTCATAACCTGCACTGCGCCACCTCTCCGCTACGTAAGCCCACCCTGGGTAAACTCTGCCACCAGTCCTTAGTGTTGACATCACTGGCCCCACCCTGTGACAGCATTTAGGGATGGCAGTATACCAGCAAGCATAACTGTCAGAGAAACTGTGCAAGGACTCTAAGTGGGGAGGTGAGGCGTGACAAGCATAGATTGCTGCGGGGCTACAAAGTGACAGTCACTTTGACTTGAATGAGCCAAATGTTACTAAAGGTGCCACTCAACAGGCTGCCAACATGTGCCCACTAAGAGGACTTCTATTCACTTTAAAATGTTATGAAATGTGCCATCTAAACAAGCCCATGCATATGTTCATGCATCTATTTAAGTGAACTGGTAATCACCAAGTAAGTTATGCCTCCAAAGCAGTCTCTCAACCAGGGTTCTGTTGAACCTTAAGCTTCCTACAGAGGTAGGACAGGGTTACTTTAGCTGACCACATACATGGGCATTTTTCTAAAGAGCACCAGTGTAATGATGCACTTCTCCCAGTGAAAACCAATGTAAGGTAGTCTTCCCAATGACCACCAATCTAAACCTAAGCAGACCCTTCACTGGACCACCAATGCAAGGGGCCACTTTGCCAGCTAAGTAAAAATTGTTGTTCCTTTACATGTTTGAATTTTTCTGGCCATTTTATTACCATTACTTACGGCAGGGGTAGCCAAACTCCGGCCCTCCAGCTGTGGTGGAACTACAAATCCGTGAGGCATTGCAAGATTCTCACAGCCACAGACATGACTCCTGGAGAGAGAGATGCATCATGGGATTTGTAGTTTCACAACAGCTGGAGGGCCGGAGTTTGGCTACCCCTGACATACGGTCATAAAGAGGAGTTGTCAAAAACGCAAAGTAAGCCACATTCCTTTATTCTTAAAACTTACTGGTCAAGCTAGTGTACCTTGAAATGGAGCCATAATTGGCAAGGGTATCCCGATACCTAGTTTAGTTGTTCTCCATGTTGAAAGGTCTTAAAGCAACACTATTACTATTGGTCCAATACTATGATGGACAGTTTGACTGAACAGTGAGGCGTAGGGACAAGTACAACTTCCGAAACTGAAATACCATTTTGCATATTAAGACACACCAGGCATTAGAGCATTCCACTAGAGGTGTATACCGTACACATATGGAATATATACAGTTCACTGTAAAAAGCACACCACTTTCCCCTCAGCCCAAACATTTGTGCATAGACTCAGAACCACCCCTACCTACAGATTACAATCTCATCATTGGTTTCCAAATGTGATCAGTCTGCAACCCATCCAACAGGAAAGGAGCAAAGAGGGATCAGAAGGTTTGTGTGACAGGGATTGGTGGAGGTTTAAAGCAAGGAATAAAATAAGGCACAGTGTTCCAAACACAAGTGTTAGTGATAGTGAGTGCAAGCTCCCGCTTCAAATATCACTTCGACTAGTTCATTCCACCTACTGCATCTGTAGGCTACAAGTAGGCACTTCGGTAGAACAAAATGTTTAGTCATCTCTGTACATGCAGACATAAAAAAGGTGCTGTGAGGATAAAGTGAGGAGGCACAGGTAAGGAGTGTGACTGCATTCGAGCAGGGGTCTGACTACCCTCAAGTCCAACATCCCTGAGACATGAAGTGCAGGAGACAGAGCAATGCTAGATGTGAGCCCAAGTTACCTCTGTGTACGCACTCGCAGGTGAGTGTACAAAGCAGAGGGATTGCAGGAGAATGACTGATGAGCCAAATAAACCCATTTAAGACAAAGCTCCCATTCTACAAGCTCCCAACCTAAAAAGTTAGAGGGTTTGCAAGATGTCTTATTATGGGACCTTGTGCAGGCACAAAACAGCTCACTCCAAATAAACCTGGGCTACAAACAGCTAGAAAATGCCACCCCAAAAAGGCCAAAAGCTCCACAATAACCCATAAAAGCAGCCCAATCAGATGCGTACTATCAGCAGCAGAAGGGAGCTTCGACCCATCTTTGATAGCCCTACAACACAGCTTTATAATGGATTCACCAGCAGTGAGTGCGTGCAATGCCCACAGGAGGGTAACAATGGGTAGCTAGCACCAGTGATAGTTAAGGATGTTGAAATGAGGCTCTGATTTTTATTCTAGAACATTTTACAGATCTAGTCACAATAATCCACAAGCGTGCAGGCAGAGGGAGGTGCAGCGGTGGGTCCAGGTCCTGGAAAGATGATGCTTGATTCCACTTTAAACCTGTGGAGAGAAAAAAAAAGTATTAGGCTGGACTTTTGAAAGCCAATATCCACCTGTATTACAAGTCTATAGTAAATTCTATTTAATGTTAACGTACAGCATCTGAGCTGGGAACTACAATACCACAGCAGTACTATTTAACGTGACATTAAAGTCAGATTTTATTTTTCCCCTTCCCAATCCTGCCATTAGGACTTACCTTAAATGCCTCTTGACTCGATCATCTTTACTGTCCTACTCAGCTGTCCCTCCAGTGCTGGTGCGAGTCTCCAATCCAGCGCCGACTCCTGTACTCACCTCTGATGTCCCACGGGGTCTGCAGGTGCACGCTGCTCCCTAGACTTGCCTCGTCTCTTGGCCGAACATCTGAAGTGCGCATGAGCCCACCCGAGACTACTGATGTTCAGACGGGAGCACACGGCGAAGACACAATGTAAGCTTAAACCCTTTTCAAAGTTTTGTTTAAAAGGAGAACTATGAGGAGTGATTTTTACTCAGCCTCATAGTTCTAGCCGACCTGTGACAATGAGACTGTCACAGGTCGGCTCAGTAGATCGGGAAGTGAGCAAACATACCGCGCTCGCACACTTCTCGATCCTGTGTCGTGAGGGACTGGATTCCCCGCTCCCCGCTACAATCCTCCAGCGCTGACTGGGAGAACGGACGGGGGAGTGGGCGGGTACAGCTGGCTCTGCCTCTAGATAGGCAGAGCCAGCTGTCACTCACACAACTGGGCGAATCCAGACATAATTGTCAGGATACCTTCCGGCTGCGGCGTCTCAGTATACTGCGAGCTGTAGCTCACGATATACTGAGCTTTGGGTGACGGGAGGACGCTAGTTTGTGTCCTCCCGTTACCCTTGGAGAACTATGGGGAAAAGCCATAACCCCATAGTTCTCCTTAAATTTTTTTGCATACATCTACTGCTTGCTAGCAATAGATATATGCAAAAACCACTGTGTGTTTAACCCTTTAAAGACATCCTATCGGACCATTAACTTCAAGTGTTTTCATATTATATATGCATTAAAATTATTGTATTCGTGTCATGTACCTCCCTTATGTAGACACTCAAAGCCCAAGAGCACCACCATCTTGAATAATATGTACAGACTTGTCACAGACTACAGAAATCCCCCTTCACTGCTCCCTGGCACCTAGATGAAAGGTTATCTAGTGAAGAATGGAGGGACATAGGATCTAGGCCAGATGTATTGTCATTTATAGAAGTGAAGTGTATGATAGCAAAACAGGGAGAAAGCTCTGCCAGGGAAAGTGTTAAAGTGGACCTTTACCCCTGTTCACTAAAAATCACATCAGCATGCAGCTTTGCGCACCAATTTGAAATCTTCCATTCATTGAACATTTTTTTTTCTTTCTTACAGCATTAATCTACTTTCTGGTCGACTTCGAGCACAAACTATGTAATGTGCCAAAGCTTTGCATCCTGGGAATCCTGGGCATTGCTAGGAAATCTCGAGATCTCAGGAAAGGCATTTTCCTCCCTTCCCTTGAGATGTGCATGGTCACATGTCCTAGTCACAAGTGCCAGAGTTACAGGAAGTAATGATATACTGTAGCAATCTGCCCTTAGTAAAAATGGCCGCTGTCAGACTGGGAAAGAAGATACAAGGTATGCAAGGAATAAAGCCAGCAATTATCTAGAAGTATGTTTGTAGATTGTCATTACTAAACATTTCTAAAGGTGCCTTTGTCATTTGAAAGATATGGGTAAAGTTCCTCCAAGTCTTACAATCCATGCATCCTGCTCACAGCCAATGAGTCATAGTAGACCTAAGCTACTCCGAACATGTTTTGACATGTCTAAAAAGTAGCATTAAAATGAAACTGAAGGCAACGCTCTCATTTGGGTGGAGTAGAGGAATGATGAAAACCTGCCAGGCCTCCCCTACATGTGCCCCTTTGGGTGAATTTTTCTCCACTCCCTATCCCGTAGAGACAACCAGAAGCAAATATGAGGGAAATCACCTCAGTTGTCACCATTGGGAGATTTACACTGAAATCTGGTACTGGTGGCCAGTGAAAATTTTGGTTTGTCCCTTACATTTAGGCCTGGCGACAGTGGCCACCAGGACAATTACAGAGTGGACAGAACTCAAAAACGTGACAAGAGTACCAGTCAAGTCTAGCCAAAACGAAAACTTCCACAAGTATATAGCACACGCTTGAGAACCAAATGTAGCCTTTAAACAGATCTGTGGCTTCATCTATATTGGGCAGCTTCAGTCAAATTTACTTATGCTGTACATTGCAATGCATGCATTCTCCTTTGAGAAAATACCGGTTGACCCTGCCAGGAACCCAATGGGGGGAATTTTTCAAAATTGGAGCAAACAATCTGGAGCATTTGTCCATGGCAACCAATCAGGATCTAAAGTTTCCTCTGTAGAGAATTTTAAATGAGAAAAACTGATTGGTTGCCATGCAATCTAGTCCAGATTTTTGCCTGCTCCAGTTTTGATAAATTCCCCCCATGTATTCCTAACTTGTTTGCACCAATAAACTGAAATCCACATCAGCCCAGAGGGGGCTGGTAAGAGGGACATAAGGGATACATGTTCTGTAGTTCAGAGAGCTTTGCAGGGCTGACCACACTGCACGGAATTTCAGGGCAGCAGAGGCACGTTGTCACAGACATTTTACTGCACTTCCAGCATTTTAATGGATAACGCATGGGAGGAGGATTTGCATGTATTGCAGAGATGTAATAGGTTTATTTTACCAAAACGTACACCTAGGGTAGCAGCACACCAGACAAGTCAGGGGACGTGTACCTTCAGTTATATATTGCCGCCTTCTTAGTGGACATTAACAGGTAAACAAATCTGACCCGCTACTTTACAGGAAGAAATGTTTCAAGAACCAATTTACAGGGGGACCACGGGGTATTTTGCATTAACTGTATATCGAGGAGCTTTGAAGGCATGGGAGGATTAAGAAAGAATCCCCAGGAAATGACTATGAAATCCATGTCATCTCTGAAGTCTGGGAACAGTCCCGTCCCTACGGTGAACCAGCTTATGTATATAAAGGGGCAGGCAGAACCATTTGCTGTCCATGTGGACAGCAGCAGTACTGGCTTCCTTACAGGTGCAGCTGGGATATAATACCGAAATCCTATAAGACCACATGTCACGCCTCAGGTGTTCCTGGGGTCTGTGGATATGAATAGCAAGGGTACAACATGTTCTCAATTTTGCTCCGCCTTATAGTACAAAAACCTAAAAATCCTTACAATGTGCTTCCATTTGCTTTGTTTTGTTCTTTTAAATATACCATTGGAAGATGTTTGTTGCATCTGATCCACAAATGCAAAAAATAATCCGCCAGAAGTCCAGTGATGCCTTATTGAAGGTAATGTTATCAGTCTTGCCTGGTTAGAGCTTATGGAGATAAGGGGAGGTGTTCTGTAGTCTCACTTGTCCTTGTTGTCAATGCTGCTTAATGGATACAGTAAAGTGAGCATTGCCACCCCGAGAGTGTGATACTCAGACTACCAGGTTAAAAAAGCCTGGAGACAGTTTACCTACGGCCAGCGGACAGGAGGTGGTTAAAAGAGAACTATGAGGCAAGTGATTTCCACTCATCCTCATAGTTGGAGCCGACGTGTGACAAAGAAGTGGTCACAGGTCGGCTCTATTGATCGGGAAGTGAGCAGAAACATGCCTCCGATCAGCTCACTTCTCAATCTCCCCCCAGTGACTGTCACTGTTAGCCGCAGGGATTCCCCGTTCTTCCACTTGTTCTAGGGCGAGAACCACAAAACAGCTCCTCCTCACCCTAACTTAGGAAGATGCTTAGTACTAGACCAGGCTGAGACAGCAAAGTTCAGAGGATTACTGGATTTATGGCTGGATCACCCGATATTTCTTGCACCCTTGACAAATTGTATATTTAACAGACCAAAAGGCAGCAATTAAGCCCATTGCTAGATTATATATATACACACACAAGACCAGGGAGGACAAAGAAGTCAGGAGCTGGTCTGCCCAATCAAGCAGCTAGCAGATTTCTTAAGGTGCCAGCTCCATTGACCCGAACTAGAGAACCTCAAAACGTAGGTGACAACTAATTTGAGGAGCACCGCCTACCAAGGATTGGTCCAGTCTTGCACTATGGTATACAGACTGTCCTGTTTTTAAAAAGTAGAAATAAAATTGGGATTGTGTAGAGTTTACGTGACAGCTGCTCTTAGGTTTCAATGTGTAAGATTTAGATGTCACTATGGTAAGCGAGACTTGTACATATCAGCCGACAGTCGTGAGAGGGCATCTCACATTTTCTGAGCCTTATAGTACATTGCCAAGAAAGGTGTAAGCGCGCTTTATATAAAGTAGGCGTCAGCCGTACCATTACACCCCCGCATCTCCACAAATGCCCTTCCATATTAATCCTGCCAGGTGGTGGCCATTGAGCACTACGCTCCAAACACATCCGCATCACACTACGCCAAAGCAGCATCAGCGCTGGCCTTAATGACTGGCTGACCCATTTCTGAGCAGGCACATGTGACATGATAAAAGGTTTCCCAGCACGTGTGGAGGGGGCAACACGGCACAGACAAGCTGGCACGGACACGTGAGGATTTAGGACAGCCAGTGCTGGGGACAAAGTGAAGGGGGGGGAGATGTTACAGAGGAATGTGCAGAGGTGGCAGCTCTCAGGAAGCAGCTGTATGATCCAGCCCCCAAGGCACAGGGAAAGTTATATAAGCTGCATTATTGAAGCATGAATGGTCAGATGAATTCATAAGGGAGCAGTCTGAAAACGCTGCGTCTTCTCAGTAGTGATGGAAGATACAGGGCATGACCGTCACACCTCAAAGCATACGCTGTAGCGCCATGATCACATTACTGGCTTTCAAAACAGGAATTTACAATACGTGGTAAATGCCCAGAGGCAACACTTCATTGAATGCCTTCAAGGCAGAGGGGATTAATAATGGATTCCTGAGCCAGAAAGATTTTTTGAATCCAGTGACAACTAGAGAGCCTCAAAAGTTAGGTGCCAACTCATTAAGAAGCATTGGCTACCCAGGTAGCTGCAAGGGACGGCCACAGTCAGAAGACCCAAACAGAGCCAGCAGCTCTTTGCCCGCAGCTCTGTTTCTTACCAGCTCCTTCGATCAGCTGATTAAGTTGCCCAAGAAGCCGGCCAAAATTGTACAGTGTGCCACCCTAAAGCTGGCCATATACCTGCCAAGAACCCATGTTCGATTCTAGCTCAAATAGCCCATCACACAGACCAATGTCTACTGCGATAATCGTTCGTTAGCAATACTAACTCACTAAATTACGTCGATCGACAGAACAGATTTTTTTTTGCGCATGTGCAGTGTTCTTGCTGCGATTTTGTTTGTACAAAAACACCACTAATCCATTGATTTTTTTTTGTACAACTCGAAAAACATTTTCAAGCCTGACCAATCGAGGAAACTCGGCCAGAAGAACAGCAATTAAAATAGTTTGTGTCCCATCAGCCGACCAATTATCATTGGAAAGACCATTCGTGGGAGATTTCCGAATGAAAATCGATCTGTGTATGGCCACCTCAAGTCCATAGGTACTGCACCTTGCACTGCTTAAGTGGCACCAGATGGACATTGAATAAAAATATGAAACTATAACTAGTCACGCCTTTAGTTATTTTAGGTACACAATGTCCACACAAGTCAAAGCTCCGTTTTAAAAACCTGGGGGGAATTTAAGAACCCATCTGTGTTTAGAGAATGTCGCATCTCTGATCCATGTGCATTTCTACCGGACAAATCCCTCCTGCGGTGCGCTATTTTGTACAGCGGTGCAGCTCTTTGCGACTATGAAACTGAAGTGTGACTTCAGCATTATTGTAACATAATTGCAAGAGCAGAAAGTCTCTGCAACTGAAATCTGCCAGTCACAATGTTGGAAGTGCTCTTGATCACTTATAGTACTATGAGGCGAGTGCTTTTCACTCACCTCCGTTGTAGCCGACCTGTGACAATGAGACTGTCACAGGTCGGCTCAGTAGATCGGGAAGTGAGCGAACACATAGCGACGTTCGCTCACTTCTCGATCCTGTCACGGCTCTCTGCCATGACAGGGGAGGGGCTGGATTCCCCCCTCCCCGATCCTCCAGCGCTGACTGGCGGAACAGACAGGGGGTGGGTACAGCTGGCTCTGCCTCTAGATAGGCAGAGCCAGCTGTCACTCACGTAGCTGGGCGGATCCCGGCACAATTGTCAGGATCCGCTTCAGCGTCTCAGCGATCTCAGCAATCTGTAGCTCGTGGTATACTGAGCTTAGGGTGACGGAAGGACGCTAGTTTGTGTCCTCCCGTTACCCTGAGAACTATGGTGGAAAAGCCCTGACCCCATAGTTCTCCTTTAACCCCTTCCTGACGGGAGACGTACAGTGTACGTCTTGTCACTTTGTGCCTATATGACTGGCCACGTACTAAATATATTTATACTATAATTAATATAAAAAAATTCAAAAAAAATAATAATAATCAAAACTTGTGAAAAAAGTGTTTTCTTCTAGTTTTCCTCATTTTTTTTATTTTATTCAAACTAAGTGAGGGGTTAGGTACACATATGTGATATAATGATATCGCCCTATCTGTCCTATAAAAAAACAATATAATATGTGTGGGTACATTTAGTAAGAAAGTATATTACTGACGTGGAAGAACCACACAGCAAAAATGTAAAAAATGTGTCAGTCATTTATGACCAGAACCTGAAAACTAGCTCAGTCATGAAGGGGTTAAGAGGAAGTTAACCCTTAGCTTTGAAATAAATACACCTTTAGAAATGTTTAGCAATGACGATCTATAGATATATTTCCATGCATACCTTATTTTTCTTTTCCTCAGCATTCATCAGAGGCCTTTACTAAGGGCAGATTAACCCATCTGCCTTTACTTCCAGGAACTCTGGCACATGCGACCATGCACATCTCAGGGGAGGAAAATTCCTTTCCATGAGACCTCACATTACAGATGATTTCTCAGTAACGTGATGTAAGGTTCCCAGGATGCACATCATCACTAATACTCTAGGGCACCAGGAAGTGGAAAACAATTGTAAATAAGAAAAAATTTTGAAATTTTGAATGCAAGATAATTTCATACCTGCATGCTGATTTTTACTGAAAGGGGTAAGGGTGTGCTTTAAATTAGTGCAAAGCAAGCACAAAGATCTATTACATTTATACAGATGCATGAATGGGACAAATCAACAGAGCTGTTGACGAAGGCTAGGTTCACACCTGCACTACACCCAGGACGCGTGTCCCAGGATCGCACGGACCTGTACAATGAAGGCAGCGATTGCCGCATGGCCTTATTGATATCAATAGGGTGACATCCACGTTGCAATCGCAGAAAAAAAAAAAAGGTACTTTTTTTGCAATACATGACGCGCTGCTGTTTTTAGACACGATCATGTTTGGAAGCACGGGCGGAATCGCAGTGGGAAACTGCACGACCGGGGTGCCATTAAAAAATTATGGCACCCACAGCGCGATCGGTTCACACCTTGGAGACTCCTGACCAAGCGGCAATCTGCTTGGAATCGTGCACGATCGCGGTGAGGTGTTGCCTAGGTGTGAACCTAGCCTCAAGCTTGTCTGCCCGTCAGTGCACAATCTCTTCCAAGACACAAATGATCCTGTAAAATCCATCGTGGACATAAGCAACTACATTGGGAGAAGGAGTTAGTGACATTAAACCCTCAGATTTTTTAACAAAATACTGTAATGTGCGCCTTACTGTAATCCATGGTTGTTCCCCTTCTCTTTGCTGCTCTTCCTTTTAAATCCTCATGTCTTCTCATGCTTGGGAAGAACTTCCCTTTTCAGCTCAGGGCCTCTTCCTGTAGTGCTGGCTCAGGTTTCAAGCCTATAGAAACGTACACCGTGTATCCATTCCTGAGACAAGGCAGTCTGCTGCAAAACAGAAGTTCTGCCCAGCATGAGAAGACGTGAGGATTTAAAAAGAGCAGCAACGAGATGGGAAACCACCATGGATTACAGTAAGGCGCACATTACAGTATTGCTTTATGTTAAAAAACCTGAGGGTTTAATGTCAAGTTAAATGTATTTTAAGACTTAAAGTAACTATTAGAAATGTATCCAATTTGTGTATCACTCGGCTGTAGATCCTCAAATCTCTGAATTGGTGCCGACACTGTCCCTTCTGGAGAGGGGATACTTTCATTCCCCATGGTCCCTGTGTGTGTTGTAAAGTAGTCACCGCTCCAAGCTCACTCCTGTGATGGACTACAATCTCACATTTAGTTAGCCAATTTGTATTGAGATTACAGTCCATCACATGAGTGAATTTGGAGCATGAAAAGGGTAGGGAGCTCATTCTACAAGTACCCCAGGGCCAAAATGACCAGTATTTACACATGTGCACATGGAGTCATAAGTAACAATAGTACAATGCCCAATATGGAGACTCTTGAAGGCACAGCTTTAAATGCCACACCATAATCCTTATATGCCACTACTTCATCATGCATTTATGAAGCCAGATGCCCAGCATCATAGCAGCAAGCATTCATTATGTCATCAATAGCTGTCAGTCCAAACAAAAGCTGCTACCGCTTGCAGGGCTGGACAACTCCCAGGAGGCAAATGGCCAACGCTCCTTAACAAGGGGGTTTAACACCGCGGATGTCAACTGGTTAAAAATTACAGCTGGTGCCTAACAGGGATTAGATGCCATTTGTAATTTTTGAGGAGCATTGGCCACCTGAGATTTGTCCAGCCCTGTCTTCGTTTTCAAAGAGCGCTCCGGCACTGTCGCCAGTACTTCTGATGGAGACTACAAGTGGCCATTTCAACACATTTTGCAGGCATGGTCCACTAGTCACCAGCTTCGTAACATGGTCTCCAGCAATAACTGAAAGGTAATGTGAATTGGCTACAAATCAGCATTACTGAGATGTAACCGAGGATATATGAACAATGCTAATTGTTTATGACTCAATGCTTTAGCCAACTCAGGTTCACATACTAAACGGAGCAGACAGTGACAGGATGAAAGTCACAAGATGCACATGCATGGCGGCTCACCGTACAATACAATCCAGGATCACTGATCAAGCCTCTTACCAGAGCAATGCCTCAAGCAGCACAAGTGACTTGGTCCATTCGAGTCTCCAGCTCAAACGCATCCGGCCGATCCTGAGGATTAGCGGCCAGCATGTCCTTAAGCAGCTGCCGGATGCCCTCCGACATGGAAGTCCTGCGTTTCTGTGGGATGTGAAGTTCCATCTTTGGATTTTCTAGCAATGCCTCCCCTACAGGCACAATCTCACTGCCTTGCTTGATGTAAGTGCCCAGCAGCTCCTTCTTGGTCTCCGCGTCCACAAAGGTGATGCGCTCAATCATTGCCCACATGATTATGCCCAGGGCAAATATGTCCGCTTTAGCCGTGTAGTGACCCTCCCACACCTCAGGAGCCATGTAAAAGTCAGAGCCGCATGCCGATGACAGCCAGTACTTGTTAACGTTCACAGTCCTGTTCTCATTCACTCCCTCTGCTGTTAAGTCCTTCCCTCGGGGAGCCAGCCCGGCACATACCTTGCTGAGGCCAAAGTCTGCTACCTTTAGTACAGGGTAGCCTGAGAGTTCAGTAATCAAGATGTTATCGGGTTTTAAGTCCCTATGTACGATCTGGTTCTTGTGCAGGAAGGCGATGGCACTTGTCAGCTGCAACATAAAGCTTTTGTTGGTTGCGGGGTCTGGCCGTCTGGATAAGATGTACTGATTGAGATCACCGCCTTCACAGAACTCCATGACAAACCAAAGGTAACAGGCTTCTTCCGGAGAGCCAAACAGTCGTTCCCCTGCAAACAAGGAAGGTAAGGGAAATGATTAAGTCAAATATTTAGCATAGTGCAATCCAACAAAAGCAGCTGCCATTTGGCTTGACATAGTCAGGTGACTACTAGTCTGTCCCCTTTGGGAAGATTTCCGCTTCCTGTCCTGATGACCACACAAGGGCAAACCTTCGCAACAGCAATTGAGAAACCTGGGAGATCATTCTTTTTACACTCAAAACCTAAAAAGTGATCAAACCTAACATGGCTACATATTTTAAATGATCACAAGCAACAGATTTTACCTTTAGGAGAGTCTTCATGCATTGGGTCCTTAAAGCCTTTCCTCCATGGAAAGCTAGGGACGTGACGTCATGACAGCTATTTGTATTTACACATTAACCTGGGGGATTATCAGCTCACTGGGGTCTCTGCTATGCACTGATAGATGCCAATTATTGGCAAGCCTCATCTCTTCCTAGAGCTCAGTCTACAGCAGGATGGGCCAAATCAAAAATTTGCTAAAGCTGGAAGTCAGCCGACAGCAGGCAAAGGTCAACGTTAGTCACTGTAGGTGACAGATGAGGTAAATTTACCTTCTGCTCCAACAAGAAGCAGGAGAACATTCCCAACACAACTGCCTCTAGGGACAAAAGAGATGTTTACATGTCTGCTGCTACTACAGCAGCCGCTAGAGAGTAGCAGTGAAATGACTGACTCGGCTCTCCAAGCGATGAGGCTTTCCCAGTGATAAAGCAAGCAGGTTACAGATCAGACTGAAGAATGATGTCTCGTCAGGGCTTAACCTGAACGGAGTGTACATGCTCTGTGTGGCTAACACATCACCTGTGTTACTGGGTCAGGTCAGCAGCCACACAGCCAGACCAGATAATCCTTCCGTCTTACACCTAATGACAGTGTAGCTCAGCAAACCATGAGATGTGTAATTAGCAAATCTTTCAATTGGGATGCACATTTTTCTTGAGTGGAAAAATGCACATGAGTTCCACACCTTGGAGCCATCTTTAGAGGATTTAGTCAAAACCTGCTGATCTACCCCCACATTGTTACAAGCCAGGGACATCTGGCAACATCTCTAAAGCGCCCCATAGACAGGTAACAGGCTACCAGTTGGCTTGAGTAGGAGACAGTTTGAGGTTTCAGCAGAAACCACTAAGCGAGGCTTGTGGGAGACGACCAGTTGTAAGACAAATGCTCTGATAGCGGAACTTGCAGTCAGAGGGAGACTCGTTCTGACCGGCAGTGCTGCAATGGAGTGTGGAACTTGCTTTCAGGTCATGACCCGTCTCCCAGCCTCCCGATTGGCTAGGAAGGTGGATTTACTCTGCCTAGCAAACACTGCCAGGCAGCCTGGCTCGATTTTGAAAATAATCGTTAGCTGCAGCTCTACTGGCTTCCTGACAAATCAGGAAGCCAGGCTGCCTCGCAGTGTGGCGAGGGAGCACAAAGCTGGTGTTTTTTTTTTAGAGAAACTCGATTAAGAAAAATGTCCCACGTTTCTCATGACTATTCAGCATGGAGCCGGCTTGCTGGCCAATCATGGAAGCCAGGCGCCGTGTAAAGACTCGGCACCCTGCTTCCTGATTGGCCGGCTCAATGCTCCCTCGTCATGAGGGAGCATGAAGCCGGCTTCCCGGCCAATCAGACTGCCGGGTGCAGCGTCATTACACGGCACCCTGCTTCCTGATTGGCCAGCTTACCGACCAATCAGGAAGCCGGGCAGCACATCATTACACGCTGTCCGGCTTCCTGATTGGCCGGGAAGTCGGCTCCATGCTCTCATCACAAGTAACGAGAGCATGGAGCCGATTACCGGCCAATCAGGAAACCGGGCAGCGTGTAATGACGCGCTGCCCGGCTTTCTGATACAGGAAGTATCAGGCTAGCCATCGGAGCATTTGGGCGAGTACGAGTACCCGTCCAAATACTCGGTATCGATACTGGTATAGGTGCATCCCTATTAGGAAGTAAGGGGAATCTCACCAATAGAGCCCCAGGTATCCATAAGAACCATCCCTTAGTTGAAAAGGTTCAGGCTGAAACAATGCCAAGGGGCAACAAACCACTTCTAGTAGAAATCACATCAAGGCAGCCCCTGCACAAGTCACTACCCACATACAAGCAATGTTCCTTAAAACAAGGAAAATGGATTTGTACATATGTGTGTTATTAGATTCCAGTTCCTATCCTCAGTTAGCATTCCCTTGGCTCTATTCCCACTACTGAGACATGACAGGCCCCAGGGAAAACCTGCCTGTAATTAGTCCCCAGCAACAGTCACTCATATCGCAGCATAATCAGCAAACAAAGCAGGGCCATGCCCCTCCTGAAGAGCCTCTTCCACATCAGCTACCAGCTGATCCACAGACCACACCAGCAGCTTGTTTGGATGCAATAAGAATTTTGCAGCACATGTGAAAGCATTTCCTGTAACGACCCCAAACATGTATCCCCTACCCCACTGTTTAAAGGAGAACTATGAGGTGAGTGCTTGTCACTCACCTCATAGTTCTAGCCGACCTGTGACAATGAGACTGTCACAGGTCGGCTCAGTAGATCGGGAGGTGAGCGAACATATACCGGCGTTCGCTCACTTCTCGATCCTGTCACAGCTCTGCCGTGACAGGGGAGGGGCTGGATTCCCCCTTCCCCGATCCGCCAGCACTGACTGGCGGATCGGACGGGTACAGCTGGCTCTGCCTCTAGATAGGCAGAGCCAGATGTCACTCACGCAGCTGGGCGTATCCCGGCACAATTGTTGGGATCCGCTTCGGCGTCCCAATATACCGCGTGCAGCAGCTTGCGGTATACTGAGCCTAGGGTGACGAGAGAACGCTAGTTTGTGTCCTCCCGTTACACTGGGAACTATGGGGAAAATACTTAACCCCATAGTTGTCCTTTAAACCCAACAATATTACTTTAAGGCAAGCAATACATAAACTTGGAGGCGGCCATTGCTGGCCTTCTGAAATATTAAACGTCTGACTCTCTGGCTTTAATACCTATTCATGCATCTAGCATGTGAGGTCATCGGAAAGGTCACCATTCTATGGCAGCTCTCAAATTGGTCAACTCAATTACTAGTGGGGGTAAAATTAAAATGGCCCATGAATATTTACTCCCCCATAAACACACTGCTGAAAATAAATCAGCAGACTGAAGCAAATGGTATTTTAAGTGACTGTCACCAAAAAGGGCAGAGCTATAAAAAAACCTAGATTTACTTTTCCGTGTCTTGATATGCCATTGCTTCACTGATATCCGGCCTCTGCAGGTATTCAACCCGTGCTACACTCGAGATTCTAGTAGGACTGAGCTACACGTGTCTTGTTGCTTCAGCCAATTCATTGTCAGATTTGTCTGTTGCCCACAGGTCCCCCAGTGGTCAGCATTGCAGAACTAAGAGGGGACTTCCCCAAGGAGACAGAAGTAAAAAGAAATCAGGGGTTTCATCTCAGTTTTAGTTTCATTGACTAGTACCCCAAGGCACTTACGCAGGAGACAACTTCCTACTCTTGCCCAAAGCATTACCTTTTGCACTGGACAGCACATGACTGCATTCTAGCGACCACCTTAGGGAAACAAACCCGTATATCTCTCCAATGGACAGCTGGACATTTACATTAAAGGAATGAGGTCTCAGAGGTCTCCAGACCTATCCCGATGCATTCAATCTCCTATGATGGAAGGCCCAACTACCTGATCTGTTATGCAAGAAAACTGGATGACCACACCAGCCGTCCAAACTCTATTTACATAAGAGCATCACAAGTGATGAACTGAGGCCTCTGGTGTGTTACATGCACACAGGAGCTGAGTCACAGTCTCCATTCTACCACTTGAGGTAGTGCGTCAGGCCTGTGTCCATCCAACAAGCTAGACTTTCCAAAATACTGACACTGAGGCCAGGCTGGTATATTCCACAAACCATGCCCAGGGTGGGAGAGTCCTGGAGTAAAAAGACAGAATTAGAACACACTATAATCCCTTCCATGAGCCCTGCAAACAGGGTGGCAGAGGTTTGCAGGACCCCACCCTTCCCTACACAAAGACTGTATTCCACAATCCCCGACTGTGAATATAGCAGCCCTGAGATAGTCAGGACCGGGCAATGTAGACTTTGGTCATCCAAGAAGTAGGAGCAAGGCTTGTGGCATATGCCAGGTGTTGGGGACAATGGGCACTGCAGGCCTCCTTAACAGACTCAAATTGGGGGGCAAAGCCGCTGTTAGGGAAGGCCTTGCTACACAGGAGCAGCACCTAGACTCAGAACTATAGACTATACCAGAGGTCACGTGACTGGAAAGTAGAGAGCTTGGTTACGCCAAGCAGTGACCAATATCAAATATGTTAAGACAACACTGTACACCTTAAAGGAGAACTATGAGGTGAGTGCTTGTCACTCACCTCATAGTTCTAGCCGACCTGTGACAATGAGACTGTCACAGGTCGGCTCAGTAGATCGGGAAGTGAGCGAACACATACCGGCGTCCGCTCACTTCTCGATCCTGTCACGGTTCTCTGTCGTGACAGGGGAGGGGCTGTATTCCCCCCTCCCCACCAGCGCTGATTGGCGGAATGGACGGGGGAGGGTACAGCTGGCTCTGCCTCTAGATAGGCAGAGTCAGCTGTCACTCACGCAGCTGGGCGGATCCCGGCACAATTGTCAGGATCCGCTTCGGCGTCTCAGTATACCGCGAGCACAGCTTGCGGTATACTGAGCATAGGGTGACGGGAGGACGCTAGTTTGTGTCCTCCCTTTACCCCAACTATGGGGAAAAGCTTTAACCCCATAGTTCTCCTTTAACACACCAATAGCAGTGCCCAGACCCCAAGAATGTGGAAAATCACTGGAGTGCTCAGGAATTGTGGGATATACCAATTGAGTCTGGGGGGAACATAGCCACTGCAGAGCTTAACTTAGTTAAGCCAAAGCTCAGATTGTGAGGCGCTAGAACTCCCCATGAGCAGTGCCCAAAGCTAAGGGTTTGTTGGAGACTCCAAATGTCAGGCGACAGAAGTGCAGACTTAGCCCAGGATACTGGGGTATACATAGTCAAGGATGAGCACTGTACCCCAGTAGTGCCTAGGCTGAAGTAATGTGACATTCAAGCTGCTGAGGGAATGCTAAGCAGCACAGGATTAAGGGTATCCAAGTAGTAGTACTCAAGCTCAGGAATTAAGAGATACCAGATGGGGCAAGGGATGCTGGGGCATTGCAAGCCTTGGTATCCCAGTGGCAGAACCCAGGCTCTGGTGTTGTGGGATTACCATTGCAGACAATGGTTACTCTAGAAGCAGAGATTGCAGAACATACCAAGGTGTGAAATGCACAGTTGGCATAGCCTACAATACATAAGCAGCGCTACTAAAGTAACCCAAGGCCTACAGTGCCCAGCCACCTCCATCACAGACATGGTATATCCTACTACCATGACCCTGGGACAACCAAGGTCTGCAGTGCCCATGTACCCTAGACAGGGTATATTCCACACACCCTTATCCTGGCATAGCCAAGAACTGGAGTGCCCAGCCATCCCCATCACAAACATGGTATCCTACAAGCCCTAATCCTGGGATAACCAAGAACTGTAGTGCCCAGCCACCCCTACCAGTGTATACTCATCACCCCCTGATCTGGCATAGCCAAGGGCTGCAGTGCCCAACCACCCCCATCAGGGTATACTCAACACCCCTCTGATCCTGGCATACCCAAGGCCTGCAATGCCCAGCCACCCCCATCACATGCATGCTATATCTCACAACCTCTGACATTGGATACCCAAGGCCTACAGTACCTAGCCTTCCCCCATCACATGCATGGTATAATGTACAATCCCTGATCCTGGGATACCCAAGGCCTGCAATACCCCGCCATCCCTACCCCCGGCCATTATGCAATGCTCACACATCCTGCACAGCCAGCCTGCTCAGCTGACAGCTCCAATCCCCGGGCTCCCCTGACACACCCCCCTGGCAGGCCCCAGACAGTCTCACCCTTCAGGGAGGCCTCCACCAGCCTCAGGTATAGTTGGCTGTTCTTGTTTCCGTGGCTCATCTTCTGGGCCAGGGCGTTCCTCTGCAGGACGCACTCCTCGAAGCGGACGATGTTGGGGTGGCGTCGTCGCAGGCTGGTCAGGGCCCAGAACTCTGACAAGGCCAGCTCCACGTTCTCCGGTGCGTCGCAGCGGATCTTCTTAACGGCCACCCGGGCACCGCTCTTCCGGGCCACCGCCTCGTACACCACGCCGTAGGTGCCCCGTCCGACCTCGGCCAGCAGGCTGTAGCGGGGACGGGAGACAACTACGCCGGGGGGCCTAGGGCTCGCCTCTTCCTTCTCCACCTGCTTGGCTCCCTCCTCCTCCACGGGCCGGCAGCTGCCGTTCACAGTGAGGGGGGCGGGGAGGCGTTCTCCCAGGGGCCGCCGGCGACGCTTCCGCTCGGAGCTCTTAATGACTTCCATGGCCGGACCTCATCGCTAGTACGGGTGACAGTGCAAGATCACGGCGCTCCGTTGTAAACGACAGTTGTAGGGAGCGTTATTTGTCCGAGCCCTCCCACAGTCCTGACCTGCAGCCTGGCCTGCCGGTTCCTCTTATACTGGAAAGTGCTGCAGCCACTGAGATGGGTTATAGAATGGGTTGTACCATTACAGTGTAACTCAAAGGGGGGCTATACGCTTTCATTATTTTAGTCAAACCCACACACACCGAACTCAGCCTGATTTCCATACCCTGCGTAATTGTCATAACATTTCTTCCCTTATATATTGCTATTACTTCCCAAAAAAGACAATTAGAAGCTAGAATAAGTCTTAAAAAACAAATAAGTCTTCCCCGTTCAGATGGCACGCTCCAGAGAGGGGCGAGTGTAAACACTGCCTGGCGGAGCGATCCAAGCACCCCGGGAGGGGTGGTCGAGAGTCACATGTGCCGGTAAGGCGTAAGCTCGTGTTATTGTTCACCCGCCGCGGCGGAAGAGATGAGAGGGTGGATTTACATGGCACGGAAAAAGCAAAGGTACGACGGGCGTAAGAGTGTGAAACTGTGGGTTCGCCTTCCCCTATTTCGCAGTTGGATCGACCCGCTTGGTGATCTTCAGCACGTCACGTGGTCAGAAAGCGCGCCCTCGGCGACTGGAGGCGGTCACGTGGTGCGTTATGAAAGGAAGAGAGTGACAGATGGCGGGAGTGAATTGTGACTGAGAGGCTGCTATCTCAGGCTGACATAGTGAGGAGGCCGCTTGACTACAAGGCTCAGCATGCCACGTCATTTTTCAACCTCCTTTAACTGTAGTTGGGTAATGGTGAAGTTCCTGTCAGATTTTTGTCATGCCATCGGTGTTTCATTGGGGGGGGCATATCCCTTTACTTCCTGTCCTGGAGAGTGTCCAGGAACTGAGAGGAAATCTCCCTCCACCTGAGACAAATGCCTTCTTAGTCACTGGGCAATGCCTAGAAATGTATGCGGTGGACCTTTCCAATAATAATAAACAGGCCTTCCTATTCCTGCCTTTTGTTGTGCTGATTTGGGCCCAGCCACACCAGGGCGTCGTGTGTTCCCGCATTTTTGGCAACGGCAACGCAAGTGTGTATCACATTTGTGCATGTGTTGACGCATGCACATTTGAGGTGCGTTCATGATACGCCCTGATGTGAACGGGGGCTTTATGGCTGCATGGCACAGGTTGGCAACAGTTCCCACACGTTTCATGTACCATTGAAAGCATTATGTTCTATCTCTTTCTTAAAAGCAACAACAACAAAAATGTTGATCCCGCCAGAAATGTCGAAGACTTTTCACTTTCCCTTCTCATCTTCCATTGTACTGTTAGCTAGCATTGTTCCCAGGTCTTATCATAGGGCTTCATTATTAAAGTCGCTAGCGCCCCCAAATGGCACTGACAGGTATAAGAATTTCCTGCACTCGTAGGTGCCAGCGTGGACGGCATTGGCCGGGTGGACATTTTTATAAATGAAGCCAGCAATGCAAGGGGTAGGCAACCTCAGCGCTGCAGTTGTTGAGGAACTATAAGGCATTGCAAGACTCTGACAGCCAAAGGCATGACTCCCAGGGACATAATTTGGATTTGTAGTTACACTGAGGTTGCTTACCCCTGCCATAGTGTTTACATCAGTTTTTGCCGCTCTGTTCAGCACCACCCTGCAGCGGTGGATCACCACTATAGCAATACATTGAAGACTGCAATGGTAAAAAAAAAAAAAGTAGAAAAATAAATACCCTGTTTCCCCGAAAGTAAGACCTACTCTGACAATAAGACCTAGTACTATTTTTGGGAATTGCTAAAATATAAGACCTACCCCGAAAATAAGACCTAGTTGTGACCATTCCCAGGGCCGGTGGTGGCATAAGGGGGAACTTGAAGAGCCACGGGAGAGGCAGGAGAGAATCAGCGGTGACAACTAAGCCAGCGCTAGAGGAAGCGAGGCGGCAGCGGACAGAGCAGAGCCGCATAAGCCGATGCTTCCTCTATAGCAGTGGTCCCTGGCCGCGGACCGCTACCGGTCCGTGGATCAAATGGTACCGGGCCGCCCAAGGAACATTAAATTATTTCCATTTTATTTACTGTGGTGTATTTCTCTCGGGTTTGTCCGACTTTCCAGGACGAGAGGTTAACCGGGAGCTGAGAGACGTCACCTAAAGCTGCACCAATACCGCGCATGCGCAAAATATCGTGATATCGGGGCGGTTTTAGGTGACGTCTGGAGCTGAGCGGCTGCAAGCGGCAGTGGCGTTGTAGCTTTGGTAAAGAGAAGGTGTGTATCGCTCTTCTCTCTGTTCACCGGTACTTTCTCATGTTTAACAGTGCTTGGTGTATGTGTATATTGTGTTTGCTCAAATTTAACCCACAAATTAGCAAAAATGAGTACGAAACAGACGTCGTTAGAAAGTTTCCTTGGGAAAAAGAAAAGGCCCAGTGAAGAGACAGAAGAAGGGCCTCCAACATCAAAGAAACATGTAACTTTTAACAGACAATACCATGAGTCCTACTTGAAATATGGATTTATCGGGACAGGTGATTCCCACACACCAGTGAGTCAAAATGTTAAATCACTTTATATTCATTTTTTGGTGTAACTGTATTTTATTTTGAAGGCATGTTTAAATACAATTAAATTACAATTATTAAATCAAAACAATCTAAAATATAAACAATCAACCCCCCTCCGCGGTAAAATTATCAAACGTTGACCGGTCCGCGGCGATAAAAAGGTTGGGGGGCACTGCTCTATAGCGCTGTCTCCTGTCACAGGCGGAGTGATACCAAATGCTCTCCACCTGTGAGGAATCGATAGTGAAAGTGCGCTTCGCCCATTCTGGCCAGTGATTGGTTACCAAATTGCTCTTGGAAAGGTACGACACCCCTGATTGCCCTCACTGCATGGATTCCCCCCCGCTGACTGGCGGAACGGACGGGGGAGGGGGCGGGTACAGCCAGGTCTGTCAGCCAGCTGTCAATCACGCAGCTGGGTGGATCTCAGCAGTAATGTCGGGATCCGTCCCGGCTGCGGCGTCTCAGTATACCAGGAGCTGTAGCTTTCATTGTCACAGATCGGCTGGAACTATGAGGATGAGTGAAAATCACTCGCCTCATAGTTCTCCTTTAAAAGTCAGAATTCTGACTTTTAATCTCAGAATTCTGTTTTTAAAAATCTGACTTCCAAACACAGAATTTTGACTTTTAAACACAGAATTATGTTTCAATTTTTTTTTAGCATGGCCCCGGGGCTCTTCCATACAGAGGTCACAACCTGGAGACAGGTGGATCTTTTTTCACTGTATCAAATCGCTATACACACACCTGTGGAATCTAAGTATTAACAAACAAAATCTGGAGCAGCTGTGCCTGGCAACCAATCAGCTTCTCCCTTTCATTTTCAAACCTAAACTGAAGAGAGAAACTGATTGGTTGCCGTGGACAACTGCTCCAGAATTTGTCTGCTCCAGTTTCGATAAATTCCCCCCATAGGGAATTTAACGGCAACATGGGAGCCATCTGATTGGCCAGAAAAGTCACATGCCGTAAAATTTGTGTTCAGCATATACATATAATACTAAAGCTGAGGCTCCTAGACCCGTTTGGCATTCGTGATCCGAATTTCCAAACTGCATTGGGGAGCTCCTGAATGCAATTTGGAAATCCGGATCCCGAATGGCAAACAGGTCTAGGAGCCTCAGCTTTAGTAATACATGTATATGGCTCGCAGACCTGAATGACATTCGGGAGCTCCCGCATGCAATTTGGAAATTCGGGTGCAGAATGCCATTTGGGTCTGGGAGCCAAATACATGTATTACTAAAGCTGAGGCTCCTAGACTCGAATGGCATTCGGGATCCGAATTTCCAAATAGCATGTGGGAGTTCCCGAATGCCAAGTGGGTCTGGGAGCCATATACATATATTACTAAAGCTGAGGCTCCCAAACCTGAATGGCTCCCAAACCTGAATTCGGCATCCGAATTTCCAAATTGCATTGGGGAGCTTCTGAATGCCATTCGGTTCTGGGATACTCAGCTTTAGTAATATATGTATATGGCTCCCTGACCCGAATGACATTCGGGAGCTCCCGCATACAATTTGAAAATTTGGATCCCGAATGCCATTCGGGTCTAGAAGATTCAGCTTTAGTATTAATATCTGTATATGATTTTATGTGGTAGTCGTGATGAATATACGTTTGTAAACTACTCAGAAACTAACGAAATTCGGATTCCGCCTGAAACCTGACCCGAATGGCATTCGGGAACTCCCACATGCTATTTGGAAATCCGGATCCTAAATGCCATTCGGGTCTGGGAGCCTCAGCTTTAGTAATATATGTATATGGCTCCCAGACCCGAATGACATTCGGGAACTCCCGCATACAATTTTGAAATTCGGATCCCAAATGCCATGTGGGTCTAAGAGCCTCAGCTTTAGTATTAATATCTGTATTCAGTTTTATGTGGTAGTCTTAATGAATATACATTTGTAAACTCATCCGCAACTAACGAAATTCCGCCCGAATCCAAAACCCGAACCGAATTGAATTTCGTACCCGAATTCCTAAATAACCAAACAAAATTTTTCCGCAGCTTACATGTCTACTCTTTGTATGGCACTATCGCCACTAGATGGTGCTGAGGAGAATAGAAAGTTTCTATGCTCCCTCGGTGCCATCTAGTGGACTGGCTTGCTAAGGGATAACACAATCATGCAAACCAGGGATGACCAAACTCCGGCCCTCCAGCTGTGGTGACACTACATATCCCATGATGCATCTCTCTCCGGGAGTCATGTCTGTGGCTGTGAGAATCTTGCAAAGCCTCATGGGATTCGTAGTGCCACCACACCTGGAGGGCCGCAGTTTAGACATCCCTGATGTAAACCCTGTTCCCGATCAGTAGCAGTCTGTATTTTCTTAACATATATACACATGTTGTCTTTTACAGATCAGCCCACCTGCTGCCTCTCACTTTGTAGGCTGCCAGCAATCCGTGCAAATGATGATTAGGAATAAGGAGCCTGAGGAAATACATTCTACTGCCTTCTCCAGGCAGTGACATCATTCTCCTAGGACAGCCCACTCAGGCCTAGTCTCGCTCTCTTCACCGGAGCGACCCTTTAATGATTTGAAGGTACAGTCTAAGTTTTTTACATATTGTAATGTCAGAAATGTATTCATGAAGACTTGTATAGTTATTATGGATGCACCGATATATGGGCCGGCGAAACATATCGGCCGAAAATGGCACTTTTGGCATAATGCCGAAAGTGCCATTTTCTGACCGAAACAGCGGTGCATCAGTGTATTCTCTCCTCCCCGTTGGGCGCTGCTCTGTGTCCCAGTGGGGAGGAGAGAAACTGTGACAGGCGGCCGAGCGCTGTGGTAGCAGAGCCCTGTGAGCGGTCGGCGTCTCTCCTCCCACACCGCTCAGCTTCCTGTCACAGCGTGTCCAGAGCAGACAGAAGCAGAGCAAGGTACAAGCAGTCAGTGATCGCTGAGTGTTTGTACATAATTGAGGACAGAGTATGGTTACTATATCCTCAATTATGAATGAATGGGAAGTGATCTACATCACTTCCTGTTCATTCATGATTGTGGTTATAGTAAACATACTCTGTCCTCATATTATGAATGATCAGGAACACTCAGCATAGAGGATTCCTGATCATTGATAACAGGGGCTGCAGAAAAAGAGATTGAGTACTCTGTGTGTCTCTGAGGACTAGGTGTCCTCAATCTCTTTTTCTATTTTAAAAGGGAAATATCAGGGGGTCTTTTTAAAGGCCCGCAGAAAATCAATAATAATTAAAGTAGACATGAACCGAATTCTGAGCTCATACCCCAGCATCTCTTCGCTCTTGCATAACCGAAGTTGATTAGGAAAACCAATACTTGCCTATCAGCAGATCCAAGCTCTCCTTGTCTGCTGGTACCTGAACACAACCATGGCGCTAGGTTGCGTGGTCTTTTATAATTGGGTTCAGGCACAACCAACCAGATAGCGGCTCCTATTGATAGAATATTATCAGGATCAACAATCTATAATACTTTTGATGTTTAAA
>NW_017306505.1:1519473-1524200 GCF_000935625.1 Nanorana parkeri | reverse complement strand
TACTCACCTCCTACATACAGTTGCACTTGTATATGTGTTGAGGTGTATGTAAACCCTAACAATGAACTTCTATTTGCTCCCCTTTGGACTGATAAATGTACCATTGAAAGCATTTAGTTATGTCTGTATGACAGGTGCAGACATTTCCTGTTGATTCTGGCAGAACTCTTGTGAGCTGATAAGTTCATGTACACAAAGAAGGGTTATAGCTATAAAGGTGGAGGAGGTGGGGATAAGAAGATGTCCTTTGTGATCCATCAGAAGTGGATAGGCAGGGCTGACACGTGCTTAGAATTTCAGAGGTCAGAATATACTGGGGGGGAAATTTATCAAAACTGTAGCAGACAGAATCTGGAGCAGATGCCCATAGTAACCAATCAGCCTCTATCTTCAATTTGCTCAGTTAAGCTTTGATAATGAAAGATAGAAGCTGATTGGTTGCCATGCACAGCTGCTCTAGATTAGGTCTGCTCAAGTTTGGATTCATTCCTTTCACTGGGTTGTCAGCTTAAACAGGAAGGTAGAAAGCGCTATCTTTCTGGCACATCAACAGTTATTTTTCTGTACTTGCAGTAGGCTTGCAGGGAAAAAGCATAGGGAAATGTGCATTTCATTTTATGTTTTGCCTTGACATAAGGATTACGTTGCGCATGTTTGTGCAGTGTTTTCCTATATTAGCAGGCATAACGGAAAGCTGAACTCCAGGCACAAAAACATTCATTATAATATATTCCTTAATAGCCTAAGAGGATAAAACTTTGTACTTTATGAGCCCTGAATGCATTTACAAACCATAATATAGCCTTATGAAAGTAGCAGTGGCATCATCACTGTGCTGTACATGCCTGTGCAGAGAGCAGAGCTGTGGAAGGGACCCAGCAGGCCCCACCTACCACAGGCTGCCCTCAGAAAACGACAGGAGGGGACGGAGACAAGACCAGTCACCCTGCACAAGGAGAGAGAGCAGCAGTGACCGGTCTTTATTACAGGAGGGGGCAGAGACAAGACCAGTCACCCTGCACAAGGAGAGAGAGCAGCAGTGACCGGTCTTTATTACAGGAGGGGGCAGAGACAAGACCAGTCACCCTGCACAAGGAGAGAGAGCAGCAGTGACCGGTCTTTATTACAGGAGGGGGCAGAGACAAGACCAGTCACCCTGCACAAGGAGAGAGAGCAGCAGTGAGCGGTCTTTCTTAACGAGGGGGCGGAGACAAGACCCGTCACCCTGCCCAAGGAGGGAGAGCAGCAGTGACTGGTCTTTAATACAGGAGGGGGCGGAGACAAGACCAGTCACTCTGCAGAAGGAGGGAGAGCAGCAGTGACCAGTCTTTATTACTGGAGAGCCAGAGACAAGAGCAGTCACCATACACACGGAGAGAGAGCGCAGAAGTGACTGGTCTTTATCACAGGAGGGAGCGCAGACAAGACCAGTCACCCTGCACAAGGAGGGAGAGCAGCAGTGACCGGTCTTCATTACAGAAGGGGGCGGAGACAAGGCATTTGTCTATTGCAAACATTTTTCTCTCACCGACTTACTGTAGTCTCTTATTTGCTTTTAAAGAAGAATTATGGGATGAGTAGTTTATGGCATTGATCCCAATAGTTAGAGCCGGCGTGTGACACTGCAGTTGTCGCACTTCGGCTCTATAGATTAAGAGCTGAGGGGTCACATACGGCTGATCGCTAAGTTCATCATCCTTTCCCTGCAGAGAGAGGTGACTGTCAACCACGGCTTTTCGCAGCGGGGGCGGGCACAGCTGGCTGTAGAGAGGCAGAGCCAGCTGTCAATCAGGTAGCTGGGTGGATCCCGACAATATTGTCAGGGTCTGTCGTGGCTGCAGTGCGGCTCTGCACTGTCAGTATATAGCGGGCAATAGCTCACCAGATGCTGAGTTTAGGGTCACAGGAGGACATCAGTAAATATCCTCCTGTCACCCCAAAGAGTACTACGGCCAGAAAAGTGTGGGCCATAGTTCTCTCCTATACATATTTGCATTAATTTTGGCAACTAGTATAAAATTATTATTTTATTTAAAAAATGAAGGCAAATGAACGAGGGATCATCTTTACAGGTCCATGACTCTTTGACCTATCTCTAGTATTCTTTGCTGTAAACAATGGTAACCAGTCAGGTGCTTCCATTCCTTTTCAAACCTGCATTGCACAAACAACCAGAGCACTCCCCTTTGGCTTTCACAATACATTAGCTGAGAAGGAATAAGATGCAATTCCATAAACAGAAAAGGGTGGCCGCCTTGAGTTATGTAAGCGGCAGGTGCACTGCTAAACATGTAGGCATTTGGCCCTCTGGGCACTGTGTGCATTAGGAAGGGATGGTGTTAAAACGATGTTCTTCTTCTTCTGCAAGGTCTGCAGGAACGATTCATCCCTAGGGGGGAGCGTGACGTCAGTCAAGAAGTTCTCCTCTTTCACATCTCAAAGGTTAAAAGGAACCACATGAAATCATACAAGCGGCATCTACCCAGAGGAGGTGGGCTTGTGGCAAGGATTATGTACAAGTGTAGTCCTAGGTGTCATCCTTGACTCAGACCTCACCTTTCTTCCCCACATCCAATCACTATCCAAATCCCGTTGTCTTCACCTTCGTAACATCTCCAAAATACGCCCTTTCCTCACCAAGGAAACTGCTAAATTACTCATCCACTCCCTTGTTATCTCTCGTCTTGACTATTGCAACTCCCTCCTCATTGGCCTTCTACTACACAGACTATCTCCCCTTCAGTCTATCATGAATGCAGCTGCCAGACTCATTCACCTAACCAACGGCTCAGTGTCTGCAACCCCCTCTGCCAATCCCTCTACTGGCTTCCATCCTCTGCCCCCCTCTGTCAATCCCTGCACTGGCTTCCAATAGTCCAAAGGATAAAATTCTAAATATTAACAGCCACTTACAAAGCCGTCCACAACTCTGCCCCCGGCTATATCTCAAACCTGGTCTCGAAGTATCACCCTAGCCGTCCCCTCTTAATCGGCCAACTAATCGATTATGAACATAATCGTTAGCTGCAGCCCTACTCTCTACCCCAACCTGTCTGTCTATCTCCCACACTGACCTCCTTTAGGCAATCCCTTAAGACTCATCTCTTCAGTGAAGCCTATCCCACCTCAACCCAACCTCTGAACTACCACTTTCTCAAACAATTCTTCCCCACACAGCTACCTCCTCATGTATCACTTCCCCCTCCCTTTTAGATTGTAAGCCCTCACGGGCAGGACCCTCCTTACCATCTTGTCTTGAATTGTAATGTCTTCCTTATATTGTAAAGCGCTGCGCAAACCGTTGTATAAACTTCCTGTATAATAATAATAGCCCATCAGCAACCCCAATGTTTAGCTTACATCCTGTCCTAAAAGGGAACCTGTCAGAATAGAGGTAGGGCAGCTGCCATTCCTAACATGTTTTAAATGGTGCAAGCTCAAGGGCTGTCATATATCTCTGATTCACTAATTAGCGAGTCACTGACCTGGAACAAGTATGCGTATCAAGGGTTCCTACATATCTGACTGCGTTCTTGTTCCAGGTCAGCAACTCTTGAAGGAGTAAAGCAAGAATAGAGATGACAGCGCCTTGAAGGGCTAGTCAGCAATGGCAGTCTCCGTATTTCTTATGACAGATGAGATAACTAATGTTAGGCTGACTTCACACAGCCTTGGATGGTGACGTCAACAGGCTTCCAGTATACGAGTGACTTTAAATGGCATTACACCCGCTTTTTAACAGCTCTCCAGGAATGGGGGGTCACCAGGAAAAGCACTGAAAGTCAAAATAAACCAGTCGCATCGGGGCCTGTACATCATAATATTTAGTCCTGTATTAAAATAATAGTTCAGGCTTACTTATAAAACATTTATATTTGCCCCTTTATGGATTTTAATAATATGTCTAATTCTGACAGCTTGAGAATTAAAGCCCCATCCAGAATGAAAAAAAACATGGGGGGCAATCACTAATTAGTGACCTGGAACAAGCACGCAGTCAGATATGTAGGTACCCTTCATATGCATACTTGTTCCAGCTCAGTGACTCACTAATTAGAGTGTCACAGATAAATGACAGCCTTGGAGCATGTTCCATTAAAATCATGTTAGGAATGGCAGTTCCCTACCTTTATTCTGACAGGTTCTCTTTAAGGACTGGATTTATATATATAAATGTTCATTCAGTCTAGGGAAGGAGGAATAAGGTGTTATACTTGCCTGCTTCCTCCATGCTATACCGATAATTTCCTGAATCCTTTTCTCTTTGGTGCTGCATGCTAATGTCATCTAGTACAATGCAGGACTAATAGTCCTGCATTGTACGTCAGATTGGCGAGGGCCCGCCCACAATCCGGAGTTGCCCCCCCGGTCTAGGGGCCCAAAATAAAGAAAATATACTCACCAAATCCTCGCTTCTGCTTGGCAGTCTTTTTTTCCCCTGGGGTCCAGGCATCATTATGTGTAAGGCAGCTACTTTAGTTGTGAGGATGCTGAGGATCATTCTGCAGCCAGAGTGGAGGGGGAGAGAGGTGAGCACTGACCTCCACGGGACCGAGGACCAGGTCATATATCATATATCTGCTTTATTTTCGGCCCCTAGACTAAAACGAGCAGTTAACCCTTGCAGTGTATGGTAGCCCCACTGCAAGTGTTAATTTTTTAGATTGCCCGGAGTACTTCAGTAAGGGAATATAATTGAATGTCACACACCATAAATAAAGGTGACC
>NW_017306505.1:1514572-1519443 GCF_000935625.1 Nanorana parkeri | reverse complement strand
AAGATACATATATCACATATAAGTGCTACCAAGTAAACACCAGATATAAACACCATGATTGATAACAGTTTGTGTCTGATTGTTGGTTGAGAATCATCACATCCATGACCACACATACTGTATATAAACATTGTGTAATAACTCCCAAAATATCCCTCCAAATGTTGTTCTTTAACCCTTGTGCGGCGGCTCACCCAAGTGGAATGCAGCTCACCTTGTGTCTGTTAGTATGGTCCGAAACCGCTTTTCCCACCTTGGGGTACTTCGGTCTGACCCTGCGCTTTTCCGACAGCACCCCTCCCCCGGGCTTACAGACTCACCGTAAATCACCGCCGCCCGCCGTCTGCACACACCGTCCACTCTCCAGGCCGACTTCCGCGTCATCCCATCCAGGTGAGTAACACTCGGGGTGCCGCTCTCAGCGAATCTGCCGCTCCAGGCAAACCTGGTCAGGCTTGCGGTTTCCCAACAAGACTCAAAAATAAATATTCACAAAAGACACATAGCGTAAAAACCAACTCCAAACTTTTATTAAATCATATACTCAATGTAGATCAGTGCAGCTACATATGTGCACAATATAAGGAACCTTTCTCTCTTCCTGTGTCTCCCGTCAGGAGGAGCTGCTCCTGGCAATTGCTGCCATTGTTGCTTCAGTATCAGCTGCAGTGTTCGGCAAACACCCAGCGATAAGCCTCCAATCCAACCCACTACTTGGCTTCTGTTTACCTTCTCATCAGGCATTATAATGTCATCACCTTACATGTTACATCTCAATAGACTTTTTGTTTAGGGGTACATAGACATGTCAGGTGTAAAGTGCTGTGGTTTTGAAATACTTACACTTGCAGAGCGTTCACTTCCTGCTTTGGAAGGGCAAAATGACTTCAGTTTGCCAAAGCAATGCACACTGGGATTGCCTTGTCATCAGCAGAGCATTGCTGGGAAATCTCATCTGTAATCTCAGGAGATCTCGGGGAAAGGCGTTTTCCTCCCCAGAGATGATGTGCATGGTCACATGTCCTAGTCACATGTGCCAGAAATCCAGGAAGTAAAAGGAGATCTTGTAATCTGCCCTTAGTAAACATGGCCACATGTCTAGTCGCGTGCCATATTTTCAGGAAGTAAAAGGAGAGCTAGTAATCTGCCTTTTAGTAAACATGGCCACTGTCAGAAGACTGGGGAAGAAAAGAGAAATAAGGAATGCAAAGAATACAAAGCCGGCAATTATCTGGAAGTATCTCTTTGTAGATTGTCATCACTAAACATTTCTAAAGGTGTGTTTGTTGTTATTTTAAAATATATGGGTAAAGGTCCGCTTTAAGAATGTTGTTTATTGACTTTATTTACACAAAACCAACCTTCACAGATATTCGCAAGGCATTTGTTTGTAAATAGAAATAGTATGTCACCAGCACCAGAATGATCCTCTATGCACAAGGTAGCTACTAAATCACTTTAATAATGTAGAGTGCAAAAATCATAATCTGTAGCCAATCAGAAATCAATTCTGACAGCCATGGCAGTACTGAAATCTAAAGAGCTGCTGTGATAAATAATTCCTACTGTATAATAGTCAGCACAGATCCTAATGCATAATATTTGTCCGTGTTGCCTAGAACAGCCAGTCAGTTGTTTCCTTTAAGGCTCCGATTCCGGAAGAGTGAAAAGGAAGTATCTGATTGGTTGTAGTGCACAATAATAACAGTTCTTTATTGACAAATACAGGCCGAGGATCTCCTGTAGCCAAACCTAAAACCCAAGTAAAGTAATGTTGCGTAGTGTGCTGTGTAGTAATGAAAGTTGACCAGCAGAGGTCAGCATTGTGCTGCATAATTTAACTTCTAATGAGGCTTGGTTTTAGCACCGTGTGATAATGTACTGACCATCAGTTCCAACAAGAACCTGTTAGATTAAAATGGTCCTCGGGGGGACCCAAAGTCATAACATGTATCAAACAATACAAAAGTACCAAAGCTCAAGTCTCTATCAGGTATTTTTACATAGCAATGCCCAAGATTAGAGCTGTCTCAAAAGCTTGCAGTTTTAAAGAGAACAAGTCATGGAGGACTTAAGCAGGGAGGTGAATGTCATTTATCATTATGCAGACGTTCTATGAAAGGTTTGTACTTGCCACTACTTCATTTGTCTGCATTTCAGCTCGAGTGTCAGGTTCGTAGGTCATCAAAAGCTTGACATCTATCTTAACCAAGCTCCCAAGAGTGTATAACCAGGGGCGTCCCTAGCTTTTTTTGCCACCTGAGGTGACGGGCGATGGTTGTTGGGGCAGTAGCGCGGCATACCACCTAGCCCCTGGCAACCAGTGATGTCACTGGCTGCCATGAGCTCAGCAGGAAGCTGGCAAGAGCGTCTCAGGTTGCCAAGAGCTGAGCGGCGGAGATGTGTATGGCCCTCACACATCTCCCCGTCCAGCTCTTTGCAACCCGGGACGCTCTGACCAGAAAGGGGGCGGCAGGTACACTGCAAACATTGTACAGCAGAGCAGCCATGCCACTCTGCCTGCCACCCCCACACGAGATGCCACCTCGGCCTCAGGCTCCCTCAATATAGTGTCCATCCAGTCCTAATATTGATGTAGCTCTGCCACCCAGAAGCACAGCCCTGTCTGACATACTGGAAACCTGATTTTTCTCCGCTGCATTTGAATAACACTTAGAGGTCTTGTCTCTCCTCTGTCCTCATCTATCACTCTTCTCTCTCCTCCTATCAGCACATCATTTGCACTGTAAAACAACTGATTGGCTCTTTGTGCTTCTTCTCCCTGCTCCTGTATCTGATCTGCTGTACAGGGGATGCATATCAGGTCAATTTAATTTACTTGCATTTTAAAAAAAAATGACACTTGCCGTATTAATGAACACAAATGTGTATTGTATGGCATATTTTATATCTGTCTGGAATTCAGCTTTAAGTGACAGCATCCCTTTAATCGTTCACCAATACTCTTATGTGTTCCGGAGATAGGCCTGGCGTCTTGGCTTCAAGCACTACCGCACAGCCAACGTCTCCTCTGCTCACATTTTCCGGTCTGTTTCAGGTCTGCCATCTTTCCTTGGCAGTTTGCTTCCTCTCTTGCGAGATGGGCACATTGGTTTATTCACTACAACGTGAAGAGAAAATCACTGCGGTTCCATTTCTTTTACTCCCGTCACTGCACATCACACCCGTTGAGCACAGAGACTCAGCCGACGACCCGTCCCTGTCAGAAGCAAGGAATGCCTCGTTTTGACTGGCGTGTGCCCAGAAGGGCATTAAAGCAGAAATTGGTGGACTAATAGAAATCAGAGGCCGGTTTCCGGGAGGTGTTCAGGTGTGCTCAAGAAGAAATTGTTTTTGTCTGGTTGGTAAACTCTGCTCAGCGTAAACTCTGCTGCTTTCTTTTTTGATGAGCTCGTACATAATCTGGTAAAGCAATCGGAACGATAGTAAAAAAAGCAAATTACGGCAAATTTGATCTAATGCGCTTATGTATAAACATTCCACTCAACGTATAGCAGGGCAATGGTGATCACACGGCATTTCTGCCACTAGTAGCTGTTATAGTGGCAAAGGGCGGAGCCAACTAAATATTGAACCCTACGGATTAAGACTGGGATGCCATTAAAGTTCATGTGTGTGTAAAGGCGTCCCAATACTTTTGGCAATATAGTGTATGTTGATTCCATACTGCAAATGTTTCCAGCCCACAATTCGGAATCACAGCTGCTCCTGAAGTGGTTTGTCCATAACAGGTGGAAATACTTTTGTAATAAAACCCTGAGCCGATTTTGGCCATCGCCTGAGTGGACCGATGGGCGGAAACGCGGGGCGTCTGATTACAATCAGGAGCCTATTCTCAAAATGCACATCGCAGAGGGATCGTTAACAATGGCAGAAGCTGTGCTGCCCCGAGGTGTCGAGTCTTTTCAGTCTGGACGCTGAAAGGAGCGGCTTTGTCAGGTTCAGATGCTTTGAGTCAGTGAAAGTGGCACTGGCTGTGAAGGTAAATTGGAAAACATATTCATTTAAGTTGTTTTTAGACCAATTACCTGGTTAGAAGGAGATTATTAAAAAGAAGTGGCTTGGAAGCTTCAAGTTTTTATACCTTCAAGATGTTCTCCAACAATTCCAATCCAAGCGGATTTGTTTTTATTGTTCCGGTTTATAACGGCGGAGATTTATAGAATGCTAATTATAACCTATTCATTATTTTGTATGTCATTTCCTGAAGCTGTGAAGGCTGCTAAAATGATAAAACAAAATCCTGATTCCCTAAGCCAGGGGTAGGCAACCTTGGCGCTTCAGCTATTGTGGAACTACAAGTGCCATGAGGCAGTGCATGACTCCCAGAGATGCAGACGTGATGGGATTTGTAACAGGAACATGCAGTGAGGTCAGTGGCAGTCGAGGCCCACCCCTGACTCATAGCCTGTGAGGTAGGGGGGCCACCATTCTGCCTGTGGGGTGTGGGAGAAGGGAGGGAGCAGCCTCACTGTCCCTCACTTGCTTCTCACTGATGAGGCATCTAGATGGATATTGTCAGTGTTCTGTTTTTTGATTGGATGGTTCAGACCAATGGTGCTTTGCCATTGGTCCAAACCATCCACAGAGCTCAAGCCTCTGACTCCAAGTCGGAGGCTTGTAGCTCTGCCCTCACTGTGCTAGGTTACACACTTAACCTAACATGGCTGTTAAAAGCCAGAAGAAGGCACCGCCTGTTAATTCTATGACGGGTTACACAGCAGGGAGGCATCCTTACTCACTGTAGTGTATCTATGGAGGAGCAGCATTGTCAGCCAATGACAGGATTACAGAACAGAATCTTCTCCATAATGGGGGGGGGGGGGGGTTTTTTGTGTTTCAAAAAACAC
>NW_017306505.1:1508278-1514419 GCF_000935625.1 Nanorana parkeri | reverse complement strand
TGGGGGGGGGGGGGTGTTCTGTACTGTACACAGATAATTGGGAACAATGTAACTGATAAGAGTGCAGTACAGGAAGTTATTAGCTCACAATATTTCTGGCAGAATCAATAGGTATTTTCTTTTTTGTGTTGTACCTATCGAACAGATAATTAAATGGCATATATAAGCAATATAGAGCAGAAAAGAGAAGTTCATTGTTAGGGTTTGAATACACTTTAATTTCTTTATGGAAAATTAAGCATCTGCTGCCCTTCTCTTATTATTGATGAGTAAAAATGGCGATCACTCTGAGGGACCAATGGTAAGACAAGAAGGGGGTGAACCAGAGCTTCACTTAAAGTGTAACCCCAGCCTAAACCATTTTTTATTTATGTATAGAGAAGAACCTTTGTCCGGTCTGAGAGATTTCCCCTCACTTCCTGTCCCAGTGAACACTGCCTCCGAGGCACGGTAAATAGAGGACCTGGCAGAGGTCCTCAAACTTGGTTGCACAAGATGGGTTGACTTCATTGCACAAGGCCGCGTTCAGCGGCTCAATATAGGAGTAGCCCTCAAATTGAATTTATACTTTTGCCAGTAATGTTTTTAAAAGTGTCTGAATGAACAATCGTCAGCTATGTAGCAGCTTCTTTTATCCATGTTTCCACTGCAGAAGCTGAATGGATCCTTCCAATCCTGAGACTTAAAGGAGAACTCTGAGGTGAGTGATTTACACTCATCCTCGTAGTTAGAGCCGACCTGGGACATTGAAATTGTCACAGGTCGGCTCTATTGATCGGGAAGTGAGCGAACACATACCATCGCTCGCTCACCTCCCGATCATCTCCCTGCAGAGAGCGGTGACTGTCAGTCCCACAGGGATTCTCCCCTCTCCGATCCTCCAGCATTGACTGGAGGAACGGACGGGGGAGGGGGCGGGCACAGCTGGCTCTGCCTCTAGATAGGCAGAGCCCGCTGTCAGTCAGCCAGCTGGATGTATCTCGACGGTATTGTCGGGATGCGTCTCGGCTACGGCGCTCTCAGTAAATAGCGTACAATAGCTTGTTATATACTGAGTTTTGGGTCACGGAAGGACGTTAGTATATGTCCTCCCGTGTCCCTAAAGAGAGCTATGGGATAAAAAGGTTACCCCCATAGTTCTCTTTTAAGGCTTTATGTATAAAACGTCCACTTGGCTTATAGGCAATAGCACCCCTAGATGGCACTGGTGAGTATTATTCCTATACTCCTCAGCGCCATCTAGGGGCACTGCTGCCATGCGAACGGCATTATGCACGAAGCCCTTGGTGTTGCAAAGTGTCTCTGTTGTCTGTGGCAACCAATAACCTCCTGACTGTCATTTTATCAGTCCTCTACTAGTGATTGTGAGAATGGCATCCTCCCGGCTTATAGGACGGGTACAAGTTTTATATATGAAGCACTTGGTGTTGCAAAGTCTTCTGTCGTCTGTGAGCAACTCTAATTTGTCGATCTCTTGCTAGTGACGTGTCTGCGGAAGTAACCGGTTGCCAAGGTTTTTCATTATGGCTGCAAATGGAAATGCGCCACGGCTGTCGACACACGATAATACCACTCTGCCAGCTTTTTCATCAGCAATGGACCAGCGGGGCCCCAGAACTTCTTCCACGAGGGCCGAAGACTCCGATGGTATGTTTGTGGTGTGAAAAGAGCATATTATAATTATCCTTAAAGTGCATCGCCTTTTATCATTTTTTAGCTATTGATGGAGTCAGGAAGGTTTAGATCAGAGGTAGGCAACCTCGGCACTCCAGCTGTGGTGAAATTACAAATCCCATCATGCCTCACGGGAGTCATATCAGTGTCTGTCAGAGTCCTGCAATGACTCATGGGACTTGTAGTTCCACCACAGCTGGAGTGCTGAGGCTGCCTACCCCTGGTTTAGATCATCTGTCTGTCTCGGGACTACATTGGTCTATATGTAATGTCAATGGAGGATCCTAGTTTGACGGTCCACGTTTTTCACTTACATTTGTTTTCTTAACCCTGCTTAGGCTGAGGAAAGAAATGATCTCTCATCGCTTATGCATTGAGCAAACTAGAATCGCAGCAAAATCGGCTCCAAAAAGGGTCCTGCTGTAGCGACGCACGACCCGCGACAGCGACGGACAGAGCCCCATTGCCATGCATAGGAGAGCGATATCATGCGATAAATCTCTCAGTGTGAATGGGGCCTTACTCTGGATCAGCTTGACAGCTACATACATTACAAGGATATTAGTAAACTTATTGAAAATACTCACCTTCCCTGTTCTAGATTTTGAGATGCGCATGCTAAAAGTAACTAACCCCCCCTAAGTCAGACACTGACAATTATAAAAACCTGACAGAGGCCCTAAGCCTTCCCTGTTCTATGAAAAAAAAAAAAAAAAGAAATCAAACGTTTGGCCTGTAGCTTGGTTTTAGGAGATTTCTGACTCATTATGGTTTGCTTGTTTGCTCCTTGCAGCTTAACTTAGCTCTTTGCGATGGCTGTAAGTGGGGCTTGGGGGCAGAATTCTATCATCATTTTAGGGGGCAGAAAACTCTATCCATTTCTGTAAAATAAAACCTTAAAGCACAACTCCATCCTCCCCTTATGCCCTGTATCGGCTCCTCTCCTGGACTGAAATTGCTTCCTCTGATATCATTGCACACTGGGAGCTTCTCACAATGTTCATTAGAAGATGCAGCAAGTCAGATAGAGATCCGCCTCATTTCCTGGCTGGAGGACATCCAACATCACCATGTCTTGACTCCACATCCTGGCTGTCCCTGGCCTGCCCCTTTTATTCATTGGAGTTCAGTTATTTTAATCATGGAGGCTCACAAGGGGGGTGCGGCCCGCACCCGGGAGCCACCATTGGGGGGCTGACACCAAAATGACTCACAGTCATTTTGCTGTCACCCCTATGAAAAGTCGTGCACTCGGTCACCGACTGAGAGCCCGACAGTGTCAGGAGAGAGGAGGAGACCCGGCAGCATACCTCATCCCGCCGGGTGAATGTCCCCTCCTCTCTCTGCCGACGCCCAAGATGGCCCCCGGCAGGCGTCCATAAGACTACCACGCATACCACGCATGCCCGATGACGCCATTGTGCATGTGCCCGGCAATGTCACGCGCAGGCGCAATGACGTCACGGTGGGGGTGTCACCCGGTCTCCACTCCGGGTGACACCCAGCCTGGGGACGCCCCTGGAGGCTCAGCATCAAATGTGGGCATTACCTCATGTGGTTTGCTTGCAAATAAAGTCGGCCTAGGAACCCCCATTCCTCTAGACTGGCACCCACCCATCAAGGCATTTTTATATTTGCATAACCTCGCCCAAAACCCAAGCCACTGCTTGTTTCAGGACTGAGGGCTCTTAAGTGAAGTACTTGGGCAGGGTGCTGTGATGTTTTCAGCACGCTATGTACAGAATCCTGCCAACAGGAAGTGAAAGGAAATCTTTCCAAAGTCAGGGAGACTTTTAGTACCCTTCAGGTGTCACCTACTGATCAGCTGCTTTCCCATTGCAAAGGGCAATAGGATAAAAACAAAGAATTGATTTGTATTGAGTGATTTAAGCAGCTTGTTACTTTTTTTAATCTTTCTTTAAAAAGAATTCTTTTCAACATTAGAGGGAGACGCAGCATTTCCGCCACCTCCGGGATAGAACAGGTTAACCCTTTTCCAGCCACACCATCCCATCGTGCATTGTGAGGCGGCAGAGCACTGACAGGTTCTATAGGGGATGACTCTGTCAAGGCCGCAGTCTTTGTCACAAGAGCATTCCATTCTGTGACATGAATCCAGCAACGCACGTAGGCGTCTCAATGTGCCTGGGCTGACGCAGGCTGCCAGCGAGCGAGAGCGCTCCGGAACATCACTTCTTCAGTGTGAGAGATGAGAATGGGTGACATGTGACAAGCTGCGAGACCCTTCGCTCTCCGTATCTGAGCGGTGTTTACATTTCATTGTCAGCGGAGTTCAACCTTCACCTTTTTCGATGAAAGCCAGGGTCGCTAAACGCCCCACAGCGCAAGTGACAAGGTTCCCATAAGTCCCCGATTTTCCTGGGACCGTACAATGTTTGTATTGGCTGTGTTTTGCCTTTAAAAATACAAATAAAGCCCTCATTATGTATAGATTTGCATTTGGCTGTAAGGGAATACAGCTTTATTTGAGCCCCCTGGACAGAATGAGCACTTAACCCTTGCAGTGCCGGGGTAACCTGACTGCAAGGGGAAGTTATTACATTCCCGGAGTTCTTCTTTTATTGATTGCGTTTTATATTTGATTTGCCCTACTATGAGTGTATGCATGCACGTGAGATAGGGACCTTAGATTGTCAGCTCTTAAGGGCAAGGACTGATGTCAATGTATTGTAAGATTGTAAGCTCCTGGGGACAAGGACTGATGTGAATGTGTTGTAAGATTGTAAGCTCCTGGGGACAAGGACTGATGTGAATGTGTTGTAAGATTGTAAGCTCCTGGGGACAAGGACTGATGTGAATGTGTTGTAAGATTGTAAGCTCCTGGGGACAAGGACTGATGTGAATGTATTGTAAGATTGTAAGCTTTTAAGGACAAGGACTGATGTGAATATATTGTAAGATTGTCAGCTGTTGGGGACGAGGACTGATGTGAATGTATTGTAAGATTGTCAGCTCATAAGGACAAGGACTGATGTGAATGTATTGTAAGATTGTCAGCTCTTGAGGACAAAGACTCATGTGAATCTATTGTAAGATTGTAAGCTCATAAGGACAAGGACTGATGTGAATGTATTGTAAGATTGTCAGCTCCTGGGGACAAGGACTGATGTGAATCTATTGTAAGATTGTAAGCTCATAAGGACAAGGACTGATGTGAATCTATTGTAAGATTGTAAGCTCATAAGGACAAGGACTGATGTGAATGTATTGTAAGATTGTAAGCTCTTGGGGCCCGTTCACACCAGATGCAGTGCGTTAATTGACTTCAATGTCCCGCCACGCCCCCTCCTGCTTCACAAAAAAGTGAGCAAGCCGCAATGCGAGGCAATCGGGCCGGAACGCACTGCATCTGGGGTGAACGGGCCCTCAAGGGCTAGGACTAATGTGAATGTATTGTAAGATTGTAAGCTCTTGAGGACAAGGACTGATGTGAATGTGTTGTATGTACAGCGCTACATAAATTGTTGGCGATCTATAAATACCTCTAATAGATATCTACCCTTTTTCTGGAGTTCCACTTTAATGTGGCCGCCCTTTTCTGTATTCTTCCAGTTTCAGAACATGGGGTTAAAACCCGGGCTCCATATTCCAAACGTCTGCAATGATCAGAGATATTACTGTAACCTCGTACGATAAAAACATATTTATGTTCCTACAGCAATTTGTCACAATACCAAACCTCTGCATTTGAATCCATTGACCCACAACGTAACCATCCCTTATAGAAACCATTCCTTCCTATAAGATCATGCGGCGGATGAACAAGCTGACTGAGTAAAGCCGACAGGACGCCGGCGCTTGCACGACTTTCCAGATTAGATTCAATCTCGGGTCGCTGACCCTTTGCTGTGTCCCTCCTCGTGTCCATTGCTTAATCCAGCGTTCTGTAAACACACCTCACGCCTCATAAAGCTTCTTCTTCTCTCCCCGGTGAGGGCAAGATGAAAATAAGTATAAGGACAGACGGGTTATGGACTCATTGGGCTAGACCACCTTTTTTTTATTCCCTAGGGGCTGATGTGACAACGCCATGTTTGACTTGTTATCCAATAAGATACTTAAAATATCTCTCTCTCTCTCATCTCTCTCTCTCTCCCTCTCTCTCTCTCTCTCTCTCTCATCTCTCTTCTCATCTCTCTCTCTCCCTCTCTCATCTCTCTCTCTCATCTCTCTCTCTCCCTCTCATCTCTCTCTCTCTCATCTCTCTCTCTCCCTCTCTCATCTCTCTCTCCCTCTCTCATCTCTCTCTCTCATCTCTCTCTCTCCCTCTCATCTCTCTCTCTCTCATCTCTCTCTCTCCCTCTCTCATCTCTCTCTCTCCCTCTCTCTCATCTCTCCCTCTCTCTCTCTCATCTCTCTCTCTCATCTCTCTCTTTCTCATCTCTCTCTCTCATCTCTCTCTTTCTCATCTCTCTCTCTCATCTCTCTCTTTCTCATCTCTCTCTC
>NW_017306505.1:1492209-1507211 GCF_000935625.1 Nanorana parkeri | reverse complement strand
TCTATCATATTATACTGTGTGTGTGTGTATATATGTTAAGCACATGCATGCTAGGTAATGTGCCATTGTAACACTTCTTCACGTTCACCATTCATTGTGTGACCATTCACATTCACACAGTTTTCAAGTGGTTTTCCATGCTTTTAGAATATGCCAGGAAGTGCCATTAGCACCCTTGCTGAATGGCTGTTCAGAGAAAATGCACTTAGGTTCACAATGGAACACCTCTTTACCATCAGCGTTTTTTTTGGGGGAGCGCTGGAGCACACTTCTCAAAAGCGGAGTTCGAAGAAAAAAAAAAACACTTCCGAGGACCAATGTCTCTCTGACATTATCTTTCCTTTTGGTTAGAGATAAACGCTGATTGATATTGTCATATGTTTATTATCAGGGTGGATTATTGAGCGCCGTGTCTGTATCCCGTACCCAATATCTCCAATGAGCTACCTCCTTCCTCGTGTTGCCTGCGTGGACATATCTTAGATTGATGGCTCCTCCACGTTCTGCTGCCTCTGCAGATCACAGGCGTATTAATTTATCTGGCAGGGTGGTGATAAACTGCCAATTAGAGGGATAATATCTGTCCTGCGTCCACACGTCACCTGCCATCCAGCCAGGCAGGGTATATACATCACTGTGATCTATGCGCGGGGATGAGCCGGGCGCCCCCACTTGTTGGAGGAGTGCCATACTGTGCCAGTAGAAAAGAAGGTGCAATCTACGGAATGCCACAGATCGGGACTTCTCCCATACATGGGAAAATCTAAAGGGAAATAGATTGGAAGAGCTTTCCCCTTATGTTAAAGTGTATGCCTTGGCTACGTATACAAAAAAACATATTCATTGGATCTCTGCATTACATGCACATTTTTTTTTTGCATATGCTAAAAGAACAGAAAAATAGCTCAAAGCTGAACTCCAGAGATGAATATTTTTATTTAGAAATTCTTCAATATCCACAAAAGATATAAATCCACTTTGTGTGCATCAAATGCCTCGGCAAATCCAGTTTTAACTTTGTAATAGTAGAAGTGACATCATCACTGTGCTGCACATAGCCTGTGCAGAGAGCAGAGCTGTGGGAGGAACGCAGCAAGCCCCATCCGCTACAGACTGCCTGTGGAAAACTACAAGAGGGGGTGGAGACAAGACCGGTCACCCTGCACAAGAAGAGAGAGCAGCAGTGACTGGTCATTATTACAGGAGGGGGTGGAGACAAGACCAGTCATCCTGCATAAGGAGAGTGAGAGCAGCAGTGACCGGTCTTTATGATAGGAGGGGGAGGAGACAAGACCAGTCACCCTGTACAAGGAGAGAGAGCACCAGTGACTTGTCTTTATTACAGGAGGGGGAGGAGACAAGACCAGTCACCCTGCACAAGGAGAGAGAACAGCAGTGACCGGTCTTTGTTACAAGAGGGGGCCGAGACCAGAACTGTCACCCTACACAAGGAGGGAGAGCAGCAAAGACCGGTCTTTATTACAGGAGGGGGCGGAGACGAGACCAGTCACCCTGCACAATGAGAAAGCAGCAGTGACCGGTCTTTAATACAGAAGGGGGCGGAGACAAGACCAGTCACCCTGCACAATGAGAAAGCAGCAGTGACTGGTCTTTATTATTGGAGGGGGCGGAGATGAGACCAGTCACCCTGCACAGTGAGAGAGAGCAGCAGTGACCGGTCATTATTACAAGACGTTACACACTGGATTACTGCACAGATTTGAAAGAAATACAGAAAGCTTATTAAGATTGAAGGAAGAATACACATGGCTCCTGTATTAAGACAATATTTGCTTATCCCGGAGTTCAGCTGTAAATCCAGCAATCTTCTGGCCGATGACATCGCAGCTTCAGCGCTGGCGGTGGGCATCTTTAGTAATGCAGGGAACGACACAACCATCAGCAGCACCCTCTGCAGTATTGTACTGTGAGCCCCGGCTGATGTAGTAAAACACCGCACAGAGGGTGTGTCCCTGACAACCCGAGCTCACAGGAAGTGGGTTGGATGACACCAGCTGTCATCCAACCCAGAACAGCACTGGCGGCGAAGTTCACATTTGCAGATTTTGATTGTTAAAACTTTTGGGCAATTTATTTTGCAAATCATTTTTAAAACTGGAATTCTATAAACGGTATGAGGAGTTTTCCCCCCAATCCCATTTACATTCGGGAGCACGTGGACCCCTTTAAACATTAAATTCTTCCCACGGGTCCTGATTTTCCCTGTTGGGTACACTGAGCCAGATATCATCATACAGATTTGCATTCATCACTGTCCACGCATGGTTAATGCCGGCTTTATAACTCCCACTCATGCCTAAACTTGCCTCATTAGTGTCACTTAGAGACCGCAGCATTACTGTACTGACCGCAGAGTTACTACTAACCCCAGGGCTTCTTTCAGCCCCTCCGCTACACTCCCCCACCCTGATACCATCACTAGGTAAAACGTGATAATAAGCACACAACAGCAATCGAAGGACGGATCTGTATGTATATTTAGCAGTGCTGTCAGCATCAACGTGAATGAATCAGAAGATGCCGTGAAGGGGAAAGAGGATAGATGGGTTCACTGTAATTGGTCTGATACAGAGCTGCAGCTTGTTTGTTGTCTGATAAGTGGAACTGTGTGATACAAATTAGTACACAAAACTACTTTTACAGGAAGTTGTAGGATAGTATCCGTCAAGATGACCATATATGCAAGCAAGGCACCGGGGTGTTGGGATGTTGGCTGATAGAAGCTCAGTTTAGAAAGTTAGAAATAGAAAATGAAGACTGATTGGTCAGCGCACTCCTAGGGGGGTGTGGTGTGTTGCAGCCGTTGTGCGGCTCCTTATGTTATTAGACCGCCGTGTCTAACTTTGCTGCCCCAAGGCCATTTTCCCCCCTTGGAGAATGGCAGACCTGCAGGCTGCATACAAGTGATCTCTGCAACATCACAGAGATCACTTGTAAAAAACAAGCGGCGGCCTCCCCGCTGTACATTTAGTCCTGCTTGCCCAAAGCAGGGCTAAATGTGGAAAACAACAACCCACCCGGCGCCCAGAACTGCATATCCCAAGCGTCGGGAGATAGGAATTCCACACCTCTGCGGCCCCTAGGTCGGGCCTTGGTTGGCCTTGTGGGAAATCCGGCCCTGACTGTTTGATACTGAACGGAAATAGGGAAAAAAGGAAGGAGCTCAACTAACTGGCGCAGACTGTGTGGATGGAGATTAACCAGGGAATAACAATAAAGCGAGATGAATGGAAAGTGAATGGAAAAGCGGTATAAGGCACTCATATGAGGAAGTACATTCTTAACTCACCATTAGGTTTGGTGTGTGGCGATATCAATGACGAAGAACAAGTGGCGAATCAAAGGAGTTTTTTTGTTTGGATGGTTTCAATCTTGATTGTGGTTGACGGTCTTATGATCCTGGTTGATTTGGGACAGGTGCTCTTTGGAAGTTGTGGTGGAGAGTCTTGGATGCTGACGTGGGGGCCAGGTGATGAGAAGGAAGCTGTAGAATCACGACAAGATCACCAGGAGATCACCACCATTGTGCCCATCCATTTTAACCCTCAGCGTGCCCAGGAGGCGCAGCATGGGTGAAAATCTGCGGATGTGGCTTCTTCTTATAATAAGAGAACCTGTCACATTTCCCCAAATGAGTGGAGTGACAGAGTCTCTATGCTACCACTGAAGCCTTCATAACCACATTATTTCCATTACACATTAATACTGAGATACATTCCAGAATGCTTTTGTTCTTTAAAAGTCTGCTTTGACAGGGCATCTTCATTATCACAAAGCTACAAGAGAAAGAGGGGGGGTTTAACCTAATATTAGCTCTGTTCCTCTGCATACATGTGACAGTATCAGTTACAAGTCAGCCACCCACCAGCAGCTCTTCCCCTGGGAGTAGTTGGGTGATCCAGGGGAACTTTAACTGTCTGTCAGTCTCACTTGACAGCAGAAATTGTTCCAATGACAAATTAGCCTATCTGAGTCCCACGCAGACAGCACTAATACAACACTAGATCTTGTAACAGTATTGTTCTAGGGTGTAGATGGGGATGTTACAAGGTACCCAGGCTCTAACCTTATGGAGTGGGCAGGGGCTCTCCGACACAGGGTGATATTCAGGCAGAGCCAGCCAATCAGTGACTCTGTCTAAACACAGATACTTTCTTACAGCTCAGAGCCGGGGTCCCGCCACCATACGTTATCAGATTCTGACAGCCAGAGGGAGAGTGGACCTGCCTACAGGTAAGGTATAGTAGCAGTAACAATCATTAAGTTGGATGCATTAGCCAATCAGAATTCCACTTTCACCAGGTGTCCTAGCTAAGCCGCTACAAGATGATTTGTGATTGGTTGCCTTAGGGTCCAATGCACCACTGTTAGGATAACCATTGTAAATATCCGGCCCTGGATGATGTAAAACCTTCCCTACAAGAAATGCTAGGGATGCAAGCCAACAATTTGGGGCAGGGGTAGCCAGACTTTGCCCCTCCAGCTGTGGTGAAAATACCAATCCCATCATGTCTCTGCCTCCCGAAGTCATGCCTGATGCTGTAAGAGTCTTCCAATACATCATAGAACTTGTAGATCCACAATCGCTGGAGGGTTCCATGGAGACATAGGTTTCCTCTAGAGCAGGGTTGGGCAACTCTAGCCCTCCAGCTGTGCTTTAGCTAGAAATCCCAACATACCTCTGTCTCTGGGAGTCAAGCCTGTATCTGTTAGTCTTGCAATGCATTATGGGACTTGTAGTTCCACATCAGATGGAGGGCTAAAGTTTGGATAGCCCTGGAGTAGGGCAAGATATTATACTCTGTCTAGCAGAACTACAAGTATCAGCAGGTTTTGTGAGCAGCTAGATGGGACTAGCAATCCTCCAGTAACTACTGCGTAGCAGGTTTGGCCATGTCTGCATTAGGACATGCCTTGAAGTCTGTTTTTATTTTCTTCTGTCCTCTCCTACCTTGCAGCTATCTGCATTTTTATTGTCCTTTAGCCTAATGCTTTCACACTCTTCCTGTTCTCACACTTCCGCCCACTCTTAGTGACCTCTCTTTCCCTCTCATGTCTCTCTCTATCCCTCTTCTTCTATTCTCAGCCATCTGCTTGGCTGTTACATTGTTCATCACTAGTCTGCATCCTGTCCTCTTTGTCATTCCTTTTCAAGGCAATGATTCTCAATCACCTACGCATGAGCATGCAATCCGTTCTCAGGCATTGACAATGTGTCAGAGAGCAGACCCACTCAACTCACATTTGAGAATTCTCTGGATTCTGGGTGCAAGGCACAGAACTCAGATTAAAGCACATGCCTGGGAACACCCCCTGTCTCTACCCTTTTTATACCCTCCCTTGATCTAGGTAATCACTATGATTAATTAAAAAAATAATTATCTAAAAGGCCCTTTGACTTACCTGAATCCACAGTTACATGACATACCGGGTTCCGAGTCTTCCTTCTTCTGGACTGCAGGGTGAGAAGGTTCATTTAAGGGTGCCCGTGTTGGTGCCCGGGAGACTTAGACACTTCCCATTGGCTGTCCACGGGGCCTAGTCCCCATAGGTTTCAGAAGACTCCGACAAAGTGATTAATGTCACGATGAGGGGCAGTAACAAGACGGCGACAGTGGATCTCCAGTCTTCACTTCTGAAAGAGGGGCTGCGAGAGGTCACATGACTGCGGACTTAGGGGGGTACAAATTATAATGAAGATTAGGAGCGAAGTGGCAAGTAAAGATGCCACAATTTCATTATTATTACTGTTAATATTTAAAGATCTAGGGTCAGATATACAGTATTTTTCATGTTAAGTGCATCAGTGCTATGTAATGTGTAAGTGTAACGCTTCCTGGTATTTACTAGCCCTTACAGAGAGATCAAGGTAATCCTCCTGACAACGTCTTCATCTTTTCTTTCCAGAAGGGTGGAGCCATCTTTGTTCAGGCATCATCCAGGGTCACCATCTACTACCTGGACTCAGATGCCGGCTCATAGTTGACACAATCATGTAAATCCTGGTCCCTGTGCAGTTCTTCACTGTTCTCAAATGTCTGACATAGAGCAGCACCAGATGCAGCCTCTCACCTTGCTACAAAGCTACTTTACATAGCCAAATCACTGTGGAGATTAAGGAAATGCTTCCTCCTCCTGCAGCAGACCGATGACATAATCTCATCCTAAGCAAAGTCACTGGACTGGACCTCAAGAACTGATTTTTAAAGATAAAAGGTATTTTTATCAATCTATAATGATACACTAATGCTACATTAACTAGCCACCCTGTTATATTGTATGTAGATGCTCAGTAGGCCTCCTGGCCAGTACTGTGATACTGTTATATGTATCTATCCCTTTTTGGGTTTTTATTCTACCACCTGGAGTAACAGGTGACCATGAAGTCACACAGTAACAGCAGTCATCATTACAATATTACTATGTGATAGAGGAGGGGAATGTGTTGCATGAAGCTCTTCAGCTCCATACGTTGCCCAGGTACAATGTCAGGTGGCATCACTTTGGCAACATGTACTAACGTCGTGGTAATGCAATGTCGTCACAAGGAGAGCTGTAAGCGTGTGTAGATAAACAGTGGGTAGCTACAGAGATGGTAGACAGGCTAGAGTAGGAGAGAACAAAGAGTGCAACAAATAGAAGATCTGGTAGATTAGAATGAAAGAGTGCCTGTCTCTGCCTTCTAATCCTGATGACAAAAGGTCTGCCATCATTGCGTATCTGTCTTTTTATGTATCTTTTTTTTGGCTTGCTGTGAGATAAGCTAACACCACAGTTTGCTGCCACCTCCCTCTCCTCCTCTGTGTACTTATTAACGTGTGTGCCTACCAAATGGAAGGCATATTCACGCTGCTGGCGGCAGAGGGTCACTTCTTATGATGGCTGCATCGCACTTGCATGTTTAACTGCCCTCATATGTCTATTGCACCTTAGGATGGGGAGTAGATATCATTAGCTAGTGGGTGGTTGGGATAATGGCCATTTGGGCAAATATATGACAACTGAGAATTACACTAGGGGGCGGTAATGAGGCCATCCACAGTGCTCATTACTACACACAGACAAGTTGTAAAACCTATGGATGATGGGTATAATCCTACTGTATTCTCATTAAAAGAAAAGGGAGTGGAGGGAGTAACTGGACACACATAAGCCACTTTTGTTGCCTAAGTAGCCACATACATAGTGGCAGGTTCCAGGATGGACATACGTTCATAGGATGGTTCCAGGATGGACATACGTGTTCTCACCTTTCATCTGTGCTCAATCCGTTGTTCACATCCACACTTGCAAAGAGGCTGAGGACGGTGGCAGGTTACAATCGTCTCTTAAACTTTTGAACAATTGTTTCTAACACTTTCCAATTTCCAGTATATGGATACAGCTCTGTACAAGACAAATTTTCAGTCATTACCTCCTTGCGTGGGTACCTTTTACCCTGATTGTATTTCAGATGATCTCATCTTCTACCAATTTATGCACTGTGGATACATTTTCAGAGCATCAGTAATCTCTCCTTTAACTTTGCGCTGTCATATCCATTGAATGTTGAGAATGTACCGACGTGAGTGTAACAGATGATGAGAAGCCAGGAGTTTGCGAGGCACACGAAATGCAGGTTTTTGCACTGATTCCAGAGGAGGGGGTCACCATCCAAGCCCCTCCTTACGCACCTCCCCATCACATAAGTAGTTGTGGAGAGTCTGATGTGCTGATATCAGAGCCAGGAGGACCTGCAAGTGATTGTGAAGAGTTGTCATCACTGTCTGAACCCACAAAAGAGGACGTGGGGTCTTCAGCTACACCTGGACAGCATCGTTTGCACAACAGGTAACTGAATTCAAATACTATAATTCATTTCGGGACAGTGCGTAGAACATCCGCAGAATAGGTAACTGGATAAAAGACAATATCATTTCTTTCAGGACAGTCCATAGAACATCTGTAGAATAATAGCTGGATACAAAACGCTGTTATACCTTTCAGGACAGTCCATAGAACATCCACAGAATAGGTAACTGGATAAAAGACAATATTATTTCTTTTGAGGACAGTCCATAGAACATCTGTAGAATAAAAACTAGATACAAAACACTATTATTCCTTTCAGGACAGTCCATAGAACATCCGTAGAATAAGTAACTGGATAGAAGACACTATAATTCCTTTCAGGACAGTCCGTAGAACATCCGCAGAATAGATACCTGGATACAAAACACTATAATTCCTTTCAGGACAGTCCGTAGAACATCCGCAGAATAGATACCTGGATACAAAACACTATTATTCTTTTCAGGACAGTCCATAGAACATCCGTAGAATAAGTAACTGGATACAAAACACTATTATTCCTATCAGGACAGTCCGTAGAACATCCACAGAATAGATACCTGGATACAAAACACTATTATTCCTTTCAGGACAGTCCGTAGAACATCCGCAGAATAGATACCTGGATACAAAACACTATTATTCTTTTCAGGACAGTCCATAGAACATCCGCAGAATAAGTAACTGGATAGAAGACACTATAATTCCTTTCAGGACAGTCCGTCGAACATCCGCAGAATAGATTCCTGGATACAAAACACTATTATTCCTTTCAGGACAGTCCGTCGAACATCCGCAGAATAGATTCCTGGATACAAAACACTATTATTCCTTTCAGGACAGTCCGTCGAACATCCGCAGAATAGATTCCTGGATACAAAACACTATTATTCCTTTCAGGACAGTCCGTCGAACATCCGCAGAATAGATTCCTGGATACAAAACACTATTATTCCTTTCAGGACAGTCCGTCGAACATCCGCAGAATAGATTCCTGGATACAAAACACTATTATTCCTTTCAGGACAGTCCGTCGAACATCCGCAGAATAGATTCCTGGATACAAAACACTATTATTCCTTTCAGGACAGTCCGTCGAACATCCGCAGAATAGATTCCTGGATACAAAACACTATTATTCCTTTCAGGACAGTCCGTCGAACATCCGCAGAATAGATTCCTGGATACAAAACACTATTATTCCTTTCAGGACAGTCCGTCGAACATCCGCAGAATAGATTCCTGGATACAAAACACTATTATTCCTTTCAGGACAGTCCGTCGAACATCCGCAGAATAGATTCCTGGATACAAAACACTATTATTCCTTTCAGGACAGTCCGTCGAACATCCGCAGAATAGATTCCTGGATACAAAACACTATTATTCCTTTCAGGACAGTCCGTCGAACATCCGCAGAATAGATTCCTGGATACAAAACACTATTATTCCTTTCAGGACAGTCCGTCGAACATCCGCAGAATAGATTCCTGGATACAAAACACTATTATTCCTTTCAGGACAGTCCGTCGAACATCCGCAGAATAGATTCCTGGATACAAAACACTATTATTCCTTTCAGGACAGTCCGTCGAACATCCGCAGAATAGATTCCTGGATACAAAACACTATTATTCCTTTCAGGACAGTCCGTCGAACATCCGCAGAATAGATTCCTGGATACAAAACACTATTATTCCTATCAGGACAGTCCGTAGAACATCCGCAGAATAGGTAGCTGGATAAAAGACACTATCATGCCTTTCAGGACACGGCTTAAGCACCAGATGACATTTTAAGGTCCTATTACCCCTTAAAATGTATCCTATATTATAGTGTCCCAAAAGAAGTCCTGCAATGTTTGTGGCCCCCAGATTTTTAGAACTGATGATATTTGAGCAGAGCTCTACAAGGAAACAAACTAAAACTGGTCCTAGACAACAGAACACCAACACACCGCCGCCGCTTAAAAGTGGACATTTCCTCTAAGTAACCGTCCTGCGTCTATGTCTGTCCTTGACTAAGTGTCTTTTGGATTTGCATGCACAGGCATTTAAAAGATCATTCCTTTATAGTGAGGAAAAGAGCAATTCTTCAACAGTTGTAGAAATTTCCAGGCATATCTGCACTCTCTCTAGGGGACACGGTAGTGTTTAGATGTATTTAAGCGATCCTTTTCATTAGCAATGCACCGGGCAGTCGCAAAGCCTGCCACTTTTCCATATAATTTCTATTCAGTTACCATTATTAAAATCAATTTGCAATTACAATTCAAAAAACAGAGAATGCCCGGCACACCATCGCGTACATTAATGTCACATTGTGTCGCCGCCCAACAAACTTACAGCTGTATGTCATACACCACCGCAGCATCAGATTCCACAATTAGCAGTCCCGTAATAACACTAAAGTTCAGCGTATAACGTGCAGATCCGTTGAACCTTGTAATTGCATCACACGTTGCTTCTCCACAATACCACAATACCAGCCACAGCTCCCTGTTCAAGGCTAAATACTAATTGTCTGCTTCCGTGTTTAAGGCTTGGACCCTTTCAAACAAAAGGAAAGTGGATTTCGGAAACAAAAGGAGCGTCTGAGGACTGTAGATCAGCTGGAAAGAAGCCTAAAAGCAGAAGAGGATTGCGCAGAATACCTATCACAAAGGTAATCGGCTTGCAAATGAATTTGAATAGCAGTGTACAAGACGAACGTGTTACTAATAGCAACCAGTCAGGTTTTACCTTTTTTTTTTTTATTAATGGAAACATTATACACCTTGGTCCAGATTAAATGAATCAGCCCCGATCAAACAAAACCATTGCTGATCATATTCCAGTTTTAGAATCTTAAAGGGTTATTAAACCCTCGTGTGTTTTTGCATATATCACCTGCTAGCAAGCACTAGATATATGGAAAACGATTCAAAAAACATCTGAAAATTTCTCGGGCGGCCGCAAAGGATCTTGGGGCGGGCGCATGCGCAGTTCAGATGTTCGGCCGGGAGACGAGGAGAGACACAGGGTAGGTCTATGGAGCAGCGTGCACCCGCACAGAAACCGTGGGACATCAGAGAAGAGGAGGACAGAGGAGTCGGCGCTGGATCGGAGACCCGCACCAGCGCTGGAGGGACAGCTAAAAACTACAAGAAAGAAGAAGATGATCGGATTGAGAGGCGTCATTTAAGGTAAGTCCTTACATTAGCTGTGTGTGTGTGTGCCGTCCCAGTTGCTTGTGCACTTGTGGCTCCACTAAGCTTGCCCGTGTTAGATTATAGTGTATTCGTATATATTTTGTCTAATAGAAACTTGGTAGCTAAAAGAAGAACTCCAAGAATTTCAAAAAACCTTCCCTTGCAGTGAGGGGGTAGCTCAAGTAGGTGCTCATTTTGTCTAGGGGGCTCAAATACAGCTGATATACTCACCTGATCCTTGGTCCTTCCAGGCTGCTGGACCAGTCCCCCCAGCCTCTTCTGCACTGGGCTCCGGCTGTCGTCATCACGATCCCTTGACTTGCATTAGACATGAGGGTGCCGAGGGACATCCCATAGCTGGCGCATACCCCTTTTCCCTTTTGATTTGGGGCCTCAAAATCAAGCAGAAATACTCACCTGATACTTGGTCCTGTGGTGGTCAGAACTCGCCTCCCCCCCGGCTATGGAATGTCCATGGACATCCTCGTATCTAATTCAAGTCAATGGATCTGCATAAGACGTGATGATGTCAGTGGTCCTTAGACCACCAGGAGATAGCAGGCTGCCTGGACTAGTCTAGCAGCCTGGAGGGAGCCGGCAGGACCAAGGATCAGGTAAGTAACACAGCTTTATTTGAGTCCCCTAGACAAAACAAGTACTGCACAGGTACGTTTATTTTTTCTTTTCCTGCAGTTCTTCTTAATGTAGACCTGTTCTGTCAGTTAATGCTGCAAGCACTATTTTGATCGCGCCGTACCGGACCGCAGGCATCATGTGCCTTGCGATCCCTTGCGGCCGATCGCATTGTGGCCGGAGGGCCTGGCTACGGTGCCATTCACTTCAATGGACCGCCACGCCCCCTCCTGCCCCACAAAAAAGTGAGCCGGCCGCAATGCGAGGGAGTGCGTTCTGGCCAGAATCGGGCTGGAACGCACTGCATCTGGTGTGAACGAGCCCTTAATCTTTGGAAATCAGACATTTACAGGTAGCTGAGACACTGTGCTTTAGCTGACTAAATGTCGTTAATCAATTTTAACGTTGCAAGTTTAGGAGTCACCATCCTGCCTTGTAAGTCACTGACAAGTAGGGCAGAAGATCAGACTTTTCAGTGGCCCTATGCCTGCCCCAAGCCGCTGACACAGTAGGTTGTAATGTCAAAATCAGGATGACAGCTACATAGCTCACCCCTTTAAAAACCAGCAATGGGCAATGGTAGCGCTTAGATTTCTTTTATCCTGACCAGTTCCAGAGTCACAAGCTGGGCTATAAGTACCATGGACAGCTCCAGACTCAGTCATAGTCTGGTGATCTATAAACGAGGAGTGTAGAGTTATCACACACAACTTTTGGGAACCTGCAGAGCACCACACAGCCCACCCAGCCCACCCTGCTACCCAAATACAGTTTTCAACAATGTCCAGTCTAAAATACTAATACACGAGACGTTTTACAATGAAAACCTTTAGTGGACAGCTGTGTAAATGATGTGATGATGAGGTTCCTTGTTCACATTTCAAATCTGAATGGTTGCTATTATCACCATCTCCACTGATGCGTCACTGTGTGTTTGTGGATCCCGGGGACTTCAATAATATGTCATTGATGTTTTGTAATAAAAGGGGTGTATGGCAGCAGAGCGACGGCATTCAAAGTGAGGTAACACTTATCACCAGATGTAATCTGTACAGTGAAAGGGGGTTTCTGGTTATTACACTTCCCACACTATGTTTGTTGCTATTTGCCTTTCCAAATAAGAGTAGTTTGGGATGTTATACAGTTTTGCAATTACAGGGTTAGTCCTCCCAAAACTAATATTTGAGTTATGGGTGCAGAATATTAGACTGAATCGCCCATTGAAGTATTATTTGTCTTCAGGAATGCAGCGACAAGATCTTTTTCCCCTTCTTCCCTTCCGCCGTGGGCTCCCTGGCCTCCAAGAAGGAGTTATAAGGACCACAGGGATGGCAGGAGCCCCTCATAATGTGCATATCAGTTGTACAGACCTGGAAATCAGCACAGGGATGGTGGGAGCTCCTCATAATGTGCATATCAGGTGTACAGACCAAGGAACTCAGCACAGGGATGGTGGGAGCCCCTCATAATGGGCACAGCAGGTGTACAGACCCGGGAACTCAGCACAGGGCTCTTACCAAGTGAACTGTCAGGTGGCTTAACTCTATAGTATCTATGAAGACTAAATATCTCTTTTGGTGGGCTGACCCTTTAATGTTCCTTTGTATTATGTGTTTCCCTTACATTTATCAGCATTTCATGGAATACATGTACATTTTAGCAATGTATTCATTACAGAGTGAGTGTTCTGCCACATTTACATAGTTTATACACAACATGGAATAGCAGACATTCCCCTTTTAATTAATCAGATTTCATTGCATTTAGTCAGGATAGGATAAGCACTGAACAAGGTTTTAAATCTTGTGAATGAGATAGCAGTCGCTGGAAAAAAGGGGATCTGATCTTTGTAAAGTAAATGTGTTTAATAAAAAGGGAAAAATAATTACCTGACTATGTACGAAGAATAACTCACTTGCGTTCTCGCTGAGGACTTGAATCTGCTGTACAATGGCCAGTTGTGTCCTTCACATACACGATGCTGCGCTTTACAACATACTGCATGTCATGTCTCTATAGAAACTGTTTGTTTTTTTTGTGGTCAGATTGTTTGTGAATGCTAAAAACCCCATTTAATCTATTTACATATTGATTAAACTATGTACAGCAGCATGAAAACTGAGATGAAAGGGAAGCGGTATACTGCACTCTGAACCTTTCAGGATTCTGTTATTTTGCACAGTGTATTTTGCAGTCAGTCTAACTGGAAGCATATGCTTGCAGGAGAAAAAGCAGAGGCATACTGTACATTCATCAGTACACTAACGCAGGTCCTGGAATGGGATGCATTGTTTAGTGTAGGCAGCAGGCAGGTGTAGGACCTGGATTTAATGTCTGCCAGGAGTGCATGGACCTCAAGAGCAGTTTGAAACAATCACAGATCTTATATTTTCACATATATATGTTTTTAAGGCTGTGTTTTAATCTAGTTAAGCTTTAACAAATGAATAGAGCTTTCGGAGTACAGACTAGTATACATCTCTGTCTTCTTTTAGTTTGCTTTGCGAATGCCATTCATACAGCATTGTCATCACTATATGGAGCTGAGGAGCATAGGAAATTGCTCTGCTCCTCACCACCATCTATTGGTGGTAGTGTCGTGCAAACGGCATTCACCCAGCTATACGCTGGGCAGAAGATTTATATAGCAGCTCCCTAGTGTCCCTTTAGCAGACTGACCTAGTGTGCAGTGTTTTGGGGTCAGACAGTGGACAGGCCAACACCTGTCAAACCTGAGGTGACCACTGAGCTTAAGGTTAAATTGTTAGGCTCAGAAAATCTAAGCAAAGCAAGAAAAGGAAGCAAATAGAAATCTTTCCCAAAGAAGCTTGCACAAATAATGAATTTAAATCTGTATATTCGGGACTGTTTCTCTTTAAGGCCCAACCAGATGTAGAAACTGAAACTTGTAATGACGTGCATGGCACAGTGTCTGAGAGGACAGGGAGATGCGAGTTATTAACTTCATTTAAAGCGATTTTTCACCCCATTACAATTCCCAGAAGAGAGCGACTTAATGACCTGGATCTTCATTCAGTCACATAAAGCATGAATAACGAGCTAACGGAATAAAAAAAAAAATAATGGTAAAATGTAGAAACAATATGAGACAGACCACCAGTAGCCAAAATGTAACCGTGAATTAGAGACTTCAAATGTTTTGTTTGTGTAATGCTATCTCCTGGATCTCATCAGCCAGAAACAGATAACCTTTGTGCTATGGACACTGTGGATCTCACCTTTTATAGGCTGTGCATTTAAAATGGCGCTAGGTCTAGAGGTGGCTATATGTGTGTATGTATATATATATATATATATATACATATAC
>NW_017306505.1:1467138-1492159 GCF_000935625.1 Nanorana parkeri | reverse complement strand
CAGACATCCCAACCTGCAAAACCTTATTTCAGGGAGGTTTCTGTCTCATTTCAGGGAGGTGCCCATTCTGTTTTTTTTTTTGGTTTTTTTACAGCAGCCATCGTCAGAGTATAAAAGAAATAATGATAATAATATACTATACTTATATATATATATACATACATACACAGATGTCTCACCGAGAAGAACACACCATGTGGCAGCTGCCATTGTCCAACCTGTTGTACAGCCTCCAGGATGTGCTGCAATGTTCTCACCAACACACAGAAGCACTATACATATGGTTCAAATGTATCCAAAGCAAAGGGAAGGCTTGGCAACATCTTACATGCATATTTTTAAACATGTAACATCTCTGTATGTGGTAAGAATCTCCTCTGGTTAAAAGTGCACATAATAGGCCTTTAGGGGAACAACATGGCATTATCATTGTACATGCTCTCCGTAAAGATGCTTGTAGGTCCCATATTGTATGCTTGGATAAGTCTTCAATCCTGGATAGATACCCATTAAAATGAAGCCTCAACTTAGGCTTTGACTTTAGAACTATCCCCCATCTGAGTTTAGCTTTATTGGCCATTGGGGAGATGCCATGTGATAGCAGGATGGTGTTGAGCTCATAGAGTGGGGTGTTGCTGTGCAGTCAAGTTTAAGCCACAGCGGCAGAATGTTCCCAATATAAGATGGGTACAAACTATGTCTTACAGTCTAACATAGAGGACAGCAGTCCTTAAGGACTTAACATGAACCTGTTACTAGACTAAGCACATTTGAGTATTTATATATTCTTAAAAAAATCAGTAAATGAGCTTCAAAACAAGCCCTCACTGACCTCTTTACTGCAGACACTGTTGAGCAATTCATCCTCAAATTTAGGAGCAGATGCACTGAAATCTGTCAAGTCCTTCTCTCGGCAGCTCAGCTGTTGAGTGTCACTGCTGGGTGTGCAAGCTCAGCATCCAGAACAAGTGTACCCATCTGAAAATCCCCTCTATTCCAGTTCTAGTGACAACTCAGGGCTCATTCAGATGGGCGTGCATGTCCGTACAATGTGCACACCTGTAGAATTACTCGATCCGACAGACCGCGTGCGGGCACCCAGACCTGCACGGATGTGCAGGTTCCGTTCTGTGTGTAATTGCATGTAGCTGCGTCCTCCCATAGGGAAGAACAGGCTGCTGTGCGCAATTGCATGCAGCTCCTGTCCTTTCCGGGATCGGGTCATTTTACGGGCAGGCTGATTGAGCCCTAAGATGTTTAATGTTCCCTTACAGCCCTGTGACAATGGTTACAATCAATAGCAAGTGAATCTCCCTAGCAATACAAAAGTGGCGGGTTATAACCTATCACTACTCAGCAAATGTTGGCTTTCAATACACTTTAATAGATTATCTTTTGGTACTGGTGTGCCTTTGGACTGTTTTTATTGTTCCATCCCCACCTTATATGTCCATAGGCTTTCTTATTCTTGTTTTTAGCATCCAGGAGCACTGTGTTTTGTAAAGCATTGCTTGAATGTGGTGCTCTCACTTGGTGTTATCAGTTTGCACAGGACAAGTCTAAATTTAAAATGCCCATAAATTTCTTCAACCTGCCCCCTGTTTAATTGGCCAACTGTGATGCCCAGACAAGAACTGGGCTGTTCAGGGCTACCTAAGGGGCTTTAACCAACGCCACTAAGTGCTCTTTAACGCACACAGAGACAACTGTAGACGTCATAGGCTATTTACGCTATTATGTAAGCACTGTCATCCCCTTATCACCTAACGCAGATTAGGTCCATAATGATGCCGGGGCGGGGGGTTATTGGACAATATAATGCCTGAGCCAAAGGTTAGAAAGCCAAGGCCTTCTCCCTTCAATGTCACTATTTTTCCATCTCATTTCTTTTCCATGAAAGAAATAAGGCTATACAGCCGTATAAAACGAAGGAAAGGAGAAAGTAATTATAGGAGATGGTCCATCAAGATGAATTACCTGATCGTCTTTAATTTCCCGTTGACCATTTTTCCTCTTCATTCAATACCTGCAGATAATACAGAGATGGTTCAGAGAATTCAATTAAAGAATGTTTAACTCACAATTTAATGCCTAGCTCTATATTTCAAATATATTCTCTTCCTGTAACATTTTAACTATGCGTTCTTTAATTTCACAGTTATATTGAAGTTCAGCCTTTCTTTTTTTGTGTCTTTCTTGTGTCTTTTTTGACCATTCTTATTTTATTATCTAGTTCACCGAAGCAGTAGTGTTATTATCTAGTTCACCGAAGCAGTAGTGTATGTAGGGTCATTTTAAAATGGGGTTCATTTTGATACAGGTTTGGTAGTTGAGGGAGCCAAAGGTTAAAGAGGAACTGAACCTTGGAAGCAGGCAGAGGACAAAGGACCAGTCAACAGTACTGCCTGCGGTCTCCCTGTAGCTGATCTTGTCCTCGTTTCCAGCTTACCAGGTCTTGTTCTGCCCTGTGTCTCTGTGTGAAGGCGGCCATCTTGGTAGAGACAGGGCTTTGCATCCCCATGTCATAGTCTCTAACAAGAAGAGCCGCACGCAGCACAGTAGTTATATCCCCGGATCTCCTGAGACCTTCACTGAGGTCTTACACTGCACATATACAGCTATGAGGCTGTTAGCACACGAGTGCCAAGGCATGCTCACATACCAAGAGGTATACTGCTGCTTTTTCAGGAGGAATTCAAGACCTAAGTACTGCTTAGGCACAATTAACATTACCAAATGTTCCCTATAGCATAGCAAATCTTCACTTTTGAGTTCACATCAATTTTAAGATGTTGGATAAGATAAGTATGCAGGTGCAAGGGTTAGGGCATGGCAAAGGATTGGGTGGGGGGTTAGGATTTTAGACAGCTAATATGTATCTAAATCCAAAACATTTTTCTAATTTTGGTTTTGGATAGAGTGGTGGGTGGATAGAACCCCTTTTAGGTTTTAATTATTGCGTATGACTCCTCTGGAGAAATTCACCCTCTTTATTTGTTCAGGTGACCACTGCCTGAGATAAGAAATCCAGCATTTTACAGTTGTCAGAACAGGAATAGATGTGAAGTCTTCCAATGAGGTCAGCTGTTTCTGTATCGGATCAGATTTACCCTCTCACTTTTTGTTGTGTCACTAACACGGGACGTGAAGGGAAATCTCCCCGACGCAACACAGACATTCTTTGCTTTAGATATACTTTGAGTAAAAACCTAAAGCAGACCTTTCATGGAAATGGGAGGTCCAGTTTGTTGCTAGCCCAATACAAATGACTTTGACACGTCATTGAAAAATATCTCAGCCCCAGATCCCTCTGCTTCTTGGGGGTGCATGTGGATGTCATCACTGCCTCCCGGCAAAGCCAGGCACTCAAAATCCCGAAAGCATGCAACCCAGAATTGAACTGCTCCAAAAAAAATGTTTGAAGCTTTGAATAGAGTAAGGAAAACTCCTGACAATGTATTTTTTTGTTGCCTTTGTTCCCCCGGGGCCCTGCCCCTAAGGGCTTACAATCTGATTGGGAGGGGCAAGTGATACATGAGGAGGTAGCTGTGTGGGGGATGAAGTGTTTGAGAACGTGATGTTTGAGTTGTTAGGTTGAGGTGGGATAGGCTTCCCTGAAGAGATGAGTCTTTAGGGATTGCCTAAAGGCAGTCCAGTCAGACTAGGAGATAGTTGGTCAGGTTGGGGTAAAGAGTTCCAAAGGATGGGAGATACTCTAGAGAAGTCCTGGAGACGAGCATGGGAGGAGGATTCAAGATTGCTTGAATTAATAATTTGCACCTTCAGAAACAAAACAGTAATAGTAGCTACTGTATTTTTGTTCTGAGAGGTTAGACCTCGCTATACAGGAACAGTTTGAGGTCTTGGTTTATGGGTGTCTTAATGTAACACCTTTGCAATGCATATATGCAGCAGCAGGTCGGGTGGGCCTTAATACCCAGCTGTCCCATATATGTGTTGCTGTGTTGTTCTGTCCATGATGTCCATAGCCATATTATCGACTGTGTTGTTCTGGACACGCTTAAAGGAGAACTTTGAGATGAGTGATTTCCACTCACCTCATAGTTCTAGCCGACCTGTGACAATGAGACTGTCACAGGTCGGCTCAGTAGATCGGGAGGTGAGCGAACACATACCGGGTTCGCTCACCTCTCGATCCTGACAAGTGGAGGGGCTGGATTCCCCTCTCCCCGCTCCGATCTGCCAGCGCTGACTGGCGGAACGGACGGGGGAGGGGGCGGGTACAGCTGGCTCTGCCTCTAGATAGGCAGAGCCAGCTGTCACTCACGCAGCTGGGCGGATCTCGACGTCCATGTCCATGGTCCAGCCACGTCCGCGGCGTCTCAGTATACCGCGAGCTGTAGCTCGGGGTATACTGAGCTTAGGGTAACGGGAGGACGCTAGTTTGTGTCCTCCCGTTACCCTAAGGAGAACTATGGGGAAAAACACTGACCCCATAGTTCTCCTTTAATTGTTGCCCCCAGAACTGTGATCAAGCCATCACCAACGGCTCATGGTCAACTACCGACTGTCGGATGGGCATCTGATTACATCAGCACTGTGCAGGCAATTACAGTAAACTAAAAACCAGAGGGCATCCTACTGGTCAACGCAATCCGTATCCCAAACAGTGGTATACGACATGTTGTGAAATTCCCTAGGGTCAGTACTTCCCTTTCCTACGGATTAAAGGGACGGAATAGTGTTAACGAGGTATACTTCACATCTGCCAGCCACCGTGTGTGTCACTATGGAGATTGCAGCAGTTTTCAGAGATCTTGCCACCAATCACTCTCATCTCTAAAGATGCATTTTATATTGGTGATGGTTCAACACTTTTTTTCTTCTACACATTCCTATCCTTCTATAAAATGTTTCACTCACCCTGCTTATTATTACCTCTACCAATCTGTAACGATTTAGTCCACCAACCACTTCCCGTCTATGCACATAATGACTAAATAACCCTTTTATGGCCGTTTGACTTTGGCATGCCGGTTTAATTGCCTTTATCTCTCAAGGACATGTGTGACTAGGCTGCTTTTGTGTTCATTTCCTGGGATAAAGAGCTGTTTCTCGGCCACAAAACAAAACAGTAGAAGAAGGGAATGATGATGACCTTAGCCTATTACCTCCTGCTTCAATAAAGCTGTGACAAATGGACAGAAGTCCACTTCCGTTCCGACTGCATAAGCTCTTCTGTTGATGATAAATGTCAGGCTGGGACTGAAAAGTAGCTGTAACAGGAAGAAAATGAAGGGGGGAAAAAACAACCCAAGTAGGACCAGTTATATTTGACATCCAACAATAGCATAGTTGCACTATTTTAAAGGATGATTTTGGACTATGTTTCATCCATGTTTAGGGTGTAATATGAGACATGGTCACAGTCCGAAGCTCCCCTACCTTACTGAATCATAGGGGCTCTTATCACTGTAGCATCCTGTTTTTTTTTTAATTTGTCATGGCTGTATGTGGCTTTGCCATGGGTCTGTAAGTAAAAAGACTACAAGTCCCACCTTAATAGAGCACAAGTGTGGTGACATCCACTGGCACAACATTTGCACTAATCTACACTTGTATTGAAGGATGCTGTATGTTTTAACTGCCCCATAAGCATGTGGAGTTATATAACTGGCATCCTTTCATATAGGGCTGAGCAATTCCCAGGAGCCAGCTAACCAATATGCCTTAGAAAAATTATAGCAGGCCCTAAACTTTTAAATTCACGATTAGAAGTTGTAGAAATAGGCATGTATGTAGAAAGCTAGATTATCCAAAAGGCAACCTAGGCCAGAGCTGAGGGTCTGGTGAATGTCCAGGGAGCCCAGCTACAACCTTTATGGTGTCTGATAAGGTAATTCTAGTACAGACATACAAAAGTGGAAACCTCCCTTGTACCATTTACAATCCTAGTCAATGTCAGTCGTATAGACTGGGCAGGAAGGGGATGCCAAACTGCTACCTTCCCTAGGGCCCCTTTTTGCCTTCATCTGTCTCTAGGCATTTACCAATGACATCTGCTAAGAGTTTTGGGTTTCACTGGATAATCCAGGTTTGCCCCACTAATGACAAGTGGCACACAGCCGAAATGGTATACAAAAACATCATGCATGAACCTAGCCCTTGAAGAGGCAGAAGTCAGGGCAGAGGGTGCTCAGGCAGAGTCATAAAATGGGCAAAAAAAGCCAATGCAAACTGGGCATAGATAAGTAGGAGGAACCAGGGGCGTAACTAGAAATCACAGACCCCATAGCAAAATGTTGTATGGGGCCCTGTGATTTCTAGTTATGCCCTTCCGCTCGGCATCTGGCCGGGCCCCACTGTGCCCCGGGCCCCATAGCGGCCGCCTGGATCGCTATGTCGATTGTTACGCCACTGGGAGGAACCATAGTACAGGCCAAATTCTCTTATTATTATTATTATACAGGATTATATAGCGCCTACAGTTTTGTAAAGCAGCGCTTTACAATATAAGGAAGACATTACAATTGCAGTACAGTTCAAGACAAGATGGTAAGGAAGACCCTGCCCGTGAGGTCTTACAATCTCTTATAACGACCAAGAGAACTCTTTGCTCAGTGCTCTGAGCAGAGTTCCTAATAGCTGCCCTGTAACATTGCATGCATCTGCCTGCATTTTATTTGGTATGTGCTGTGGTATTGTGTGGCAATCCCAGGGTAGAACTGGAGGTTGTAGTCACCCAGGACTCAGCCAGAGATGCTGGGCGGTTCCAGGAGGCAAGTTCTTGTAGTGGGAAAGAGCTGACTTTACGGCTCTTCCCAGGATTTCTGGATTTGGCATGGGATCCGGGAACTGGGAGATTTCTGAGAGAATTGGGAGGGATGAGATCTCCATTCCTGCGTCCATCGTTTAGTAGTGTCCAGCACCTAATTGCACACCTGTGCACAGCCCTTATGGAAAGGGTGCTGGCTAATGTTCTGGGCTCCAGCTGGGAAGAGGAACCTAGTTGTTCAGGAGTCAGGAGGACTCCACCCAGATGTCAGAGGGAAGCCAGGTGGCTGTGTGTGCTGGAGGCACATGGGAAACAGCCTGGGAGGCTGGAAGGTTTGGAGAGGCTGAGAGAGCCACTGAACAGGACAACCTGAGAATGGTGAGACGATCTGTTTTCCAAGCACATTGTGTGTTTTACCGCTGAAGTAAAGCTCTTTTCTGTTATGGAGGAAAATAACAAGACTCTCCTTTTTTTGTTAAAATGGCTCAGAGACTGGTCCCTAAGCATTCACCATTTGTGCTAACTTCCCCAAACCTCACAGTGCATTACTGGCACATGTCAAAGAGCAACAGAATGAGCCACTTGAAGACATGGCTGAAAGCTGCCAGGTGCCAAGACCATTTTTATTTTTCAGTTGGATTGGCAGCACAAATTCCTGACTCCTCCAAAAGACCTGGTGATGTGAGATTGGACTGATGTGCTACAGAATGAGAGACGTAATTGTCCACTATAACTTCTATTCCTTGCGTAGGAACTACACTCAGCAGGATACCAAGTAGGCTGCATTTCATGCTTCCATCAATATAGAGGCAGTTTGGTTACGAAGACCAAACCCACAAGAATAAACCAATTTTGTGTTTTATGCAATCCCCAATGGGATGACTCATTCATTAACATTGACTGTCTCCATGGAGATTTATCATCACCCATATTTCTAGTGTGGATGGCATGACAACCTGGCCTTGCATCCTGACCTGTTTTGTCTTCAGCTATGTTCACTCCACAAGTCCTCAATGTCCCCATAAAACGTAATGGCGGAACAAAAATTAATTCGGGTGATATAGATATATCGAAACGTTTTTTTCCCTCCAGCTTCTATATGTCCTTTGTACATATAGAAGCTGGTTTGATGGCTCTTTTTCTTACCTGCAAGAAAATTGACAGCTGGGTTCAGTTATTATACTGGGGTTTTTTCCCCCTCAACATTCTTTATTGAAGCCCATCTGCTAAATAAACAATAATGTTCAGAAGGAGGAGCATACGAGAATAATGAAGCTACTCTTAGAATTAGTTCTTTCTCTGCTTCATGAACATTTTTTAAATTGTAAACCTTTCTTCATGTTGCTACTTGATCTGGATGTTGTTCCTGATAAAGTTCAGGAACATTATGTTCCAATAAAGGTTTCTTGGACTTTTGAGATGATTGCCTGGTGCTCCCTTTAGTCTTCAGTCACTATTTGTGTATCGGCAGTCCTTGGTGTTGTAGATCCTAGGACGCTGTAGAAGGACATTAAAGCGAAAACACAACCTCTTATCCTTTACATCCAAGGGAGGTGCCATCTTAACCTCTATTTGGATTGCAGTTGCCATGGTGCAATACACATGATCAGCCATTTGAAGGCTTGAAATCTCAGTTGAGAGCTGAAATAAGCACACTGGCAACCTTGACAGCTGGCATGCCTTTTGGGCGACCATTAAATTGGTAGGTCTAGTTCCACTTTAAGTCAAAGCTCACATAGAGGTATTTGCTGTTGCCTATATATGGCAGACTTTCTTCTGAAAATGCCAGTTTCCTACTTCCTGCCATCTTCTGTACATTCTGATTTCATGGTCTTTAACAAATATGCAGCAAGTGAACAAACTGAATGACCATGACCGCTAGGAAATGAGAATTTTCAGGAGAGATCAACAATGACACCTTACATATTTATCTCAAGGTGGGTTTCCTTTGATAGTAGACATGCATTTACTTTGAGGCTGAATTCTCATTTCTGGGGTGCAATAAAGGCCCTGAGGTATGTCACACCCTAACATGCATTCATTACAAATGAGCTACCATTGCAGCACAGTAGCCCACACAATACATAGGACCCTTTTTAGAGAATCCAGTGTACCAAAATGCACAACATTTGTGTGGTGATGCATTTGCGTTGACTTCTACTGTGCACTGGAATGTGTGTTGCCATGCGCTGCTGTAATGTGCAGTTAACTGTTACCGTATGGGTAAACCATAGGTGTGAATGGGCTCTGCTCTGGTCCTAGGGGCTTGCTACGATGGCAGCTTTAGAAGATTAGGTCACGAGAGAGCTAAGTGATAGAATCGAAAGTAACATTGAGCATCTTGGAACATAACTCTGCCACTCAACATGATACACATGAGCAGAGGGGCAGAATATACTGCCAGAGGTAGCATCACCCTTCTGCATTAAGTAATATGACAAACGAACATGTGCCCTTTAAACCCAGGTGAAAATGATTGATCATTCTAAGCAGTATACTGGTATAATTGCGGCCAACAACGAGAGCCCATTTGTCTCATGCAGTTTAATATTAAGCCATGCCTTTGAATATTTTCCCTGAGGCGGTCATGTGAACAACCCGAGCCCCTGCCGTAGCGGTCAGTGACCTGTCATTTCAATTCCAGTTCAGTTCTTGTAAATTCCGTTAAACCAAGTGCTGGATTTTAGTTATGTCCCCAGTGCCATTTTTAGCGTGCCCTTTTATATGTCCACTAATATTTCTTGCTGCACATTTGGCTGATTTCAGCCAAGAGTGTAGATTGTTCAAGAAACGTTTGGACACTTTCTTGAGGGACCGTAATATCCAGGGATACCAGTATCCCTAAGAATGAGATGATGCGTGGACCTATATGGGTTGGACTTGATGGACGTATGTCTTTATTCAACCCCAAATACTATGTAACTATGTAACATTTCCCAGTATCTCTTAAAAATATATATATATATATATATATTCAGTAATATGTGTTTGTGTGTGTGTATATATGTATATATGTATATAGACTGAATGCTTAGACTTTGTGTGCAAAGTTACATTTTACTTATAGTTTCCTTTTTCTCTATTTCTTTGTTTAAAACAACTAAAAGAATGTTGTAATTTGTTTTCTGAGAATGTTATTTTGTTTTCATCCCTTTTGAGTTTTCTTTCCGGTTTTACACCACGGTTCAGTTTCGATGTGAATACTGTCCGTGTTTCTCCTAACACTATAAAAAAAAAAAATGGAACAGCGTTTCCACTAAAGGTTTTACGTGTAAAACCAGCCAAATTTTTTTTTTTTTTTTAAATAGAGTAGGAAAGGGCATAACACTACTTTGTTGGTGAGGAATCTTCCCCTGAACACTGCTGGAAAGTTGAAAATCACCTGTGCCCCCCACTATGCTCATTGGTATTCTCTGCCGAACCTCCACGTCACTACAAGACATGCAGGGTTATTCACAAAAGGGTGAAGAGTTTGGAGAAAGCAGGGGAAGGGAACAATCTAGGACAACATAGCTGAACTGGAAAGTGAGCTGAATTGGAGAATCTTTCCAAATCAGCTATTTTGGCCTAGATTGTTCACGTCTCCTGCCTTCTCCAAACTCTTCACCCTTTTGTGAATAACCCTGATAGTAAATAATGTGGAGGTTGGCTGGAAGAACCAGTGAACACTGCAGGGGACATAAAGATCGATACTCCTGGAAGTGTCCATTTCACAGAAGACTTCGAGGGGACCAATCCTCGCCCAAAGACCTGTGTTTGGCAGTGTGGGCAACAGAATAGGCAAGTCTTTACAGCAGGGATAGGCAAACCTCTGACCTCCATCTGTGGGGAAACTGCCTTAGGCATTGAAAGACTGTATTGGCCTCTATTTGGATTGCACTCATCATGGTGATGAACATGTGATCAGCTATGACACAAGCCATTTGAGGGCTTAAATGTTTGGTTGAGAGCTGAAATAAGCACACCAACAACCTTGATGGTTGGTATGCCTTTTAAAAATGTGGTTCTCAACTGGTGGTGCGCGATCCAAAAGTGGGTCACAGTTCAGTGGGTCGCCACGTGCCTTCTGCCGCATTAGTGGAGAGGCTCCACCAGCCTTCCCCTAGCGCAGCACTGTCGGTTCTTGTGCCAAGCACCCATTCAGAATATGCTGCCCCGCGCTAAATGCCAACTTGGGGTGGGCTGAGGGCATGGCCACAAAGGAGCTCCATCCATATGTGCGTTGCTTACAGCTCCCTTGCATGCCCTGTAGAGGTGGCTGGACCAGAGTGCCATCACATTCTGGCTCCCAGAACCGCTACAGGGCGTACCAGGGGGGTGTACAAGCAATACACATATGAATGGAGCTCCCTCACAGCATAAGAGCCCACACTGGATCCCAGGCTGAAGATCCACTCCAGTTCTCGTAAGGAAGGGAGACTGGGTGGATCTTAAAAAAAACAAACCCCAAAACAGAGTGTATATGTGTGTGTGAGAATGTCTCTGAGTATGTGAGGTTGTGTCTGTGGTTGTGTGTGTCTGTCAGTGTTTTTGAAGGCCCGTTCACACTAGTACAGTGCGTTAATCTCACTATATCACGCAATCACACCTACCGTGTGTTCACTTGCGGGAGGTGTGTTGTGTTGCCATTTGAATGGCACCCCAAACGCACCTCTCGCCCACAGTGGAAGGGTACAACAATGCTGTACAGTGCGACTTACTGACCAAGGACAAATGTGGGTCCTGAGGTTACATAGGTTGAGAACCACTGCTTTAGGGCCGGTTCACACCACAAACTCTGCGTTCCAGTGCGTTCGGCCTCTGGAACGCACATTAGTGTCTGAGTTCCGGACCAGAGCGTTCTGCAAAAATAGTGCTTGTGTTCCAGGTTTTAGGCGATCGCACCGTGGGCAGGGGGAGCGTGGCTGCAGTGCCATTAACTTCAATGCAGCACCACGCCCCCCGCCCCTGAACGCAAACGCAGGGAGGCAGCCGGCTTGCGCTCCAGAAGCCGAACCCACTGGAACGCGGAGTTTGTGGTGTGAAACGGCCCTTATTCTAACTGTTTTGGGAGACATTTAATTGGTGGGTAAAGTTCCTCTTAAAACTAGGAACACACACAGTTGCACACTCCTAGTTCTCTGAGAGTTTATTCAGCTCTCTCACAGCAAGGAGAATTTTATTTTTTTCGAACTAAAGTCAATCTGCAGTCATGACAAAGTTAACAAATGACCCCCTATGTTTTTGTTGATTATTTTCAGTTTTAAATCTATGCTTTCGCAGAGGTACTTAAATCAATAAAATGTGTACACACAACAGATAATTATCCGGATACACCCACAACACTCTAATGCCCGCTGTCTGCTCCCACTGAGGCGCACTGGAAACCGCCGACAATGAATATCCTCCACCGTGTTATTTGCTGCTCAAGTACAAGTCCCGTGGAAGTCGAGAGCTCTTGCTGATGTTGACTGGAAGTAGGTCATTATCCGTCAGGGGACACGGCTTACTAATGCTTCAAGTGTGGGATGATGTTACTAACCTGTAATTTTGTCCATGCTGTACGAATTGTACTAGGAAACTTAACTTCAAACTGCTCTCTTTGCCCGATTGTGAGCCCTCATTGAACGTAAGTGAGTACTGTTTGCGTCTACATGGCTACATAAAATGAATTCTATTAAAATATACCATAACAGGGATGTGCTGGGATTTAAAGTTTAGTTCTTGTGACTTTTGTTAAACTTTCCTGATCTTATTCCAAGCCAATTACTGCCTCTGAAACCACTTACTGAATCTATGAAGCTCTGCTAAATTGTCCCAACAACAAATGTAGTTGTATATTAAAAGTGTGTGTGTGTGTTTGTGTGTGTATATATACACTGAGTGGCCAGATTATTATGACCACCCCATCAGTACTTCGTTGGGCCACGAGATAACTCCACAAGATGACTTTGTTGGGCCGCCTCGTGACTCCATGAGATGGTGAAAGGTGATGCGAGGAATCTGACACGGCACTGTTGCCCTTCTGTTGTCTTGTACCAGTCTTGCCACTCTCCATTCTGCTCTAACATTGACTAGTCGCTGACGGCCACAATCCGCACGTTCAGACCCAGATTTGTGGCTGACAGTCCGGTCTTTAAACACTTTAACAATGAGCCCCTCTTGAACATTTAACGGATTCTGCTGTTTTGCTGATACTCGCTCCATGGCTCCGAGCACCAACAATCTTCCCACGTTCAAAGGCTGTTAAATCGCGTTGTTTACCCGTATCTTCAGAAACAAATCACTTCTACTTTCGTGGTAACCAACCTGCTTCCCTATTTATAATGGTCTGGCCCTCCAGCAACTTCAGCGCCAAATTATAGCTAATTTGCCTACAAACGTCAGGTGGTCATAATAATCTGGCATATACACACACAGGGCTATTCCAATAATGAGGCAGCCTACAGGCTCAGCTTCTCATGTGACATCTCATTGGGTCATGTTGGGGGGGGGGCACACTTGCCACCCCCTTTCCGGCCAGAGTGCCCCAGGTTGCTAAGACCATCCATGTACCGGATACTTTCCGGTAGAGAAAGTCCAAATTAAAGTGACGTTTTCCTGACAATAATCGGCCTGTGTATAAACTGTGGTATTGCCCCTCTGTATTCTCTACTATAACGGATTCCTTATCTCTCCTTACAGAGCTCCCTGACCTGGACACAATGGGATTGCTGTTTCTGGTCATGCTCCTGAGCCTTTCTGCTCCCAAAGCCAGCTGTGCAGATTGTGTGTCCTGGTGCTTCTCCTGTGCCATGCAGCTACGCTTCACCAACACCCGCTTCAACCCACTGGTAGGTTCCCTATTATAGGGTGACGCAAAATATGTAGGGAAAATTTGTGATTGAAAAGAGGTGAGATTATTGCTGACCGAATGGGGGGAATTTACTAAAACTGCAGCAGACAGAATCTGTTGTGCATAGTAGCCAATCAGCTTGTAAAGCTTAGCTTTGAAAATAAAAGCTAGAAGATAATTGGTTGCCATGCTTGCCTGCTCCAGATTCTGTCTGCTCCAGTCTTGGTAAATGTTTTCAGTGTTATTCTAACAGTGCAATCTACATTGCCCAATCAGCATTGTAAAGAAAGCAAAATGTGTAATAGCATTGCAAGGGTCAATACATTTGTACTTACAGACCAACAAGGTAATGGCACTGCCAGGGGACTGTCAGTTCATGAATATCTAATCACTCTTGCCCTAGGAGGTCTATGGGCAGCCTATGATGCTGAAATCTGATTCTCACGGATCTCTTTAAAATATATATATTTTTTTAGGGCTGTTGCTGATTAAAATTTTTGTGTTCGATTAATCTAAATTTTTTTTTAATCGATTAATTTTGATTATTATAACGCACATACAGATCCAACTACATTGGCCTATACACATACAGCACAGCAATGAAGTCATTAAATGAACTAGGATCGCACTAATCCAGCACGTTATTAATCTCATGTGCCCCACTCAATATGGCCGCCGCTTGAGTGGGCCAACTCAGAATAATAACGTGCTGGATTAGTGTGATCCTAGTTCATTTTATTACTTCATTGCTGTGCTGTGTGTCTATAGGCCAATGCCTTGGCTGGCGCTCATGCAGAAAGTTTTTTAAAAATGTTAATCGATCAAAAAGATTAACGATTAATCGAGAAATGAATCGTTAATTTGCACAGCCCTAATTTTTTTCTAGCAAGATTGATCAGTTGAAGGCATCTTGTTACGCAAGAAAGCCAAAGAGCTTCCAAATATTAGCATTACAGTGCGGGATTGAAAGTTTGCCCCCTTAATCTGGTTATTTTTGGCACCAAGAATGTTTTTCCTGTAGGGAAATTTTCATATAAATCAATTAAACTAACTTTAGCCACTCAAATGCAAGGAAGATGGCGCACACCACTGATGTCACCGTAAACGATCTGACATGATTTACCCTAAAGGGTTATTTGTAGGTACGAATAAGCCCTTTAGGGTGAAACACTTCAGTGGGTGGTCTATGGGCAGGGACAGGAGCACAATGGATGGAAATAAAGTTTTATGGTGATGTCAGTGGTGTGAATCATCTTTCTAGTATTTAAATAGTCTCTTTAGAGTGCGTCTGGCTCCCACCTCTTGCCAAGACTGGAAGACTGAATGTGGGTTGGAGCGATGGATCATCTCTGGGACTAACTGTAGCCAGTGTCAGATGGAAGGATGTCTGCCAGGCCATTCTCCAGCAGATAGCACGACTATTGTTAACACTCTGAATTCTCTTCCAGGTCTGCTCCTTACAGTGTGAAGGCTCACTGTCATCTATTACAGAGTGGGAACGGTGTGAAAAGATCCTTTCGCCTGCCGGAAGCATTCTTGAAGTCTCCAAAAGGGAACAGGAGCGAGTACCCACCTCTGCAGATCTTCTGGAAGTGCCAGAAAAGCGATATGGAGGGTTTATGAAGAAACTGGATAAGAACAAGTTCTTCTTCAGCTCCCCGAAACGAGAGGGCAGCATCTTCCGAGGCGAAGACGGCAAGGCCTATGGCAATCTCCTGCCCAAGTATGGAGAGAGGGACATCTTGGAGACAGCTGACCCAGAGCAGGAGACAGAGATCAGTGAGGAGTCAGAGGAACACAACCAGGCGTGGAGCACAAAGGATGACAAAAAGCGTTACGGGGGGTTCCTACGCAAGTACCCCAAGAGAAGCATGGAGAATTTACAGGGCGCAGACTTGAAGAGGAGATTCCTGGATCCAGAGATTTCCCCGGATCAAGGGCTGGAGGAAGTGGAGACAGAGCAGGGGGTAGAAACAGAGCATGGAGTGGCAGAGCTTCAGAAACGCTATGGCGGGTTCATGCGCAGGATCCGGCCCAAGTTAAAGTGGGACAATCAGAAAAGGTATGGCGGATTTCTCAGGCGCCAGTTTAAGGTCACAGCGAGATCAGAAGAGGAGCCCAGCACCTTTTCAGGGGAGTTGTCTGATCTTTAAGATATAGTCGTGTGTAACCAGGAGGTGGTGGAAAGAGCAAACCCAGCTCAGATCCTTAAATACTGCTCGCTTCACTTTTCCTTGCTTTAGTTAATGTGGACCTGTCCCCTGTATACAGCCAAGGCAGACGTTCTGTGGGCTGGATCAATTAAGCAGCATCAGTTCACTAGAATTTCTAGTCAATAGACCACATACCACAATGAGATTACACAATGGCTGCCTCCATTGTCTATAGAACATAGGGAATTGTGGCTACTATTGCTGATCCCTTCTTCTGAAAATGCAAGCTACCTGTCTGTCAAATATACCGACCAGACTTCATTGGTCACATGCTTGTTCCAGAACAGTGACAGTGAGAAAGTACTATAGCTAGAAGAGTTCAGCAATGGCATCTAGTCCATGAACCCATCGCACTCAAAACCTCTGTTCCTTATAAAAGACGGGTGCTGCGGCAGTCGATGGATGGCAACTGTCTATAATCACAGGATAACATAGACACGGACACTCCAAGTAATGAATCAATAGCGTCTATTTATTGATGCATGAAACATAGCACAATGCATCAAAAAGCAACGTTTCGGGGTCTCACAGGATCCCCTTTATCAGGCAAAACGAGTGAGTCAAAATGACTCATTTTGCCTGATAAAGGGGATCCTGTGAGACCCCGAAACGTTGCTTTTTGATGCATTGTGCTATGTTTCATGCATCAATAAATAGACGCTATTGATTCAACACTTGGAGTGCCGGTGTCTATGTTAAGCAGTATCGGCATCCCACACATCCAGGTTTCCCCTAAATCAGCGGTTCTCAACCTGTAGGTCGTGACCCCGATTTGCCAGGGGTCGCCCGGGAGTCGATCTAGCAGAGTAAACCTTTCCCTGCGATCGCTTTTTTTTTTCTGACATCGGGGGCTGCCGTAAGTCAGAAGAAAAAAAAAACACCATAGGAATGCATAGCTAGATTCCTATTGGCTATTTCACTTTTTAATAAGCAAACTAGCTATTGCACCGCCCTCTGCTGCTGCCAATCAGCAGAGGGGGACCTGAAGTTCTCCATCAGGTCCTCTTCTAGTGATTGACAGCAGCAGAGGGCAGGTGCAATAGCTAGTTTGCTATTGCAAAGGGAAATAGCCAATAGGAATCTAGCTATGCATTCCTATGGTGGGTTTTTGTTTTTTAAATTCTGACGGCTTATGCCAGTGGTTCGCAACCTGTGGGTCGCTGTGTGATTGCTGCTGTGCTAGGTGAGAGTCCTCCTCAGCCCTCTCCTAGCGCAGCAGTGTCAGTTCTCCCGCACCGCCGCCAGATGTCGCTGCAGCAGCCACGTCATCCCTACATGTTACCGGTGGGGGTCACCACAACTTGGCAAATGTTACCAAGGGGTCCCGGCCCTAGAAAAGTTGAGAACCACTGCCCTAAAGGAAGCATTTATATCCTGTAGCCTAAAGAGAGCACCGCCGAAAGACTGTAGAAAGCACTGCATGTGGTCAATATATTATTATCGACAGTCCACCCAACAAGTGTAGCGATCACATTGCCAGCATTCCTTTCTCTTCTTTTTTTTCTCTTTTGTTACAGATTTAAGTTGCATCCTAAAACAGATGCGAGATTGCTATTGATAGCAAACTTTATTGCTACAGACAGGTAGGCGAGGCAGCCAGTGTTAAAATGGTGAGTAAAACAAATCAGCCTTGCGACAGTTGCAGACTTGTGACGGTTGCAGCCTTGCGACGGTTGCAGCCATGCGACGGTTGCAGCCATGCGACGGTTGCAGCCATGCGACGGTTGCAGCCATGCGACGGTTGCAGCCATGTGACGGTTGCAGCCTTGCGACGGTTGCAGCCTTGCGACGGTTGCAGCCTTGCGACGGTTGCAGCCTTGCGACGGTTGCAGCCTTGCGACGGTTGCAGCCATGCGACAGTTGCCCTGCACGTGTTTTAAGGGTCCACTTAGCAGGAAGTAGGAGATGCTGTTTTAAAGACAGGCCTGTTCAATATAGCTCTAACGGCTGCTTTTTCCACCACCTCCCGCCCGGCCCTCCTCTCCCGTCCTCGACACTCTCCTTTCACTCCGATGGATGATATTGTACAGCTGTTTTTGTTTTTCACTGTCTATATACTGCTACAACCAGACGACGTCTTCTCTTTTTATTTTTTCCTTAGTACAGGTAATGAACCATCGCTGTCATTACTGTTTTTGTAAGCAGCAAGCCTCCTCTGCATTCTGTGGATCACCCTAGACAAAATATCTCAAGCCCAGCAAGTCCTTGTATCTATGTGAACAAATAGATGACTTTATTGCTCTCAATAAATTAATTTGGTGTTCAGTCATTTTCTGTGTGCGGATTTCGTGCCGTCTTCTCTAGGAGCTGGGTTTTCTAAGACTTGGCCGGCCCAAAAGGTTTTCATACCTACAGCTACGTGCAACTGGTAAAATACCCTTCTGAAGTGATAACACCGTGCAGGTAACACTGCCATCATGCATGCGGATAACTAGGAAAATATACTGTAGTCAGCGCAACTGAAGCCAAAAGATTTATTTTTAGTTTGGGATAGAGTGGAAAAGGAGTAGAACACCTGTCAGCTTTTTATTGCTGTCTGTGTCCCTGTTAGAGAGATTTATCCTCGCCATTTGTCCCGGTGACTGTTATCACCCAAAGTGAAAGGAAATCCCAAACTTTGGGTTGTAACCAGAACAGGAATAGAGGGGAAACCTTCCAAAGGGGACGCAAATTCTGGTGACCCTGCTGACCACCAGGGATCTTCCTCTCTTTGGAGGGAATTCTTCTCACTTCCTCTTGTGTCTATCGGACAGGAAGTGAAAACAAATCTCCCCAATGGGACACGTATGTCACAAAAAGCTGACATGAGTTATAACCCTCCCTTACTATATCCCCCCGCCAAAAAAAATGTTTTGGCTTCAGTTCTACTTTATTGCTTTCCTTTTCTTTTTCCTTCTCTTTTCCTCTCCTCTCTCCTTTCCTCTTCACTCCTCTTTGCTTTCCTCTCCTCTCTTCTCCTCTATCTTTTCCTCTCCTTTCCTCTTCACTCCTCTTTGCCTTCTTCTCCTCTCTTCTCTATCTTTTCCTCTCCTTTTCTTTCCTTTCCTCTCCTCCTCTTTCCTCTCATCTCCTCCTCTTTCCACTCCTCCTTTTTCCTTTCCTCTCCTCCTCTTTCCTCTCCTCCTCTTTCCTCTCATCTCCTCCTCTTTCCTCTCCTCCTCTTTCCTCTCCTCCTCTTTCCTCTCATCTCCTCCTCTTTCCTCTCCTCCTTTTTCCTTTCCTCTCCTCCTTTTTCTCTACTCTTTTCCTTTCCTCTCCTCCTCTTTCCTTTCCTATCTTCCTCTTTCCTTTCCTCTCCTTTATTTTCCTCTCCTTTATTTTCCTCTCCTCTACTCTTTCTTCTCCTCTTTCCTTCCCTCTCCTCCTCTTTCCTTCCCTCTCCTCCTCTTTCCTTCCCTCTCCTCCTCTTTCCTTCCCTCTCCTCCTCTTTCCTTCCCTCTCCTCCTCTTTCCTTCCCTCTCCTCCTCTTTCCTTCCCTCTCCTCCTCTTTCCTTCCCTCTCCTCCTCTTTCCTTCCCTCTCCTCCTCTTTCCTTCCCTCTCCTCCTCTTTCCTTCCCTCTCCTCCTCTTTCCTTCCCTCTCCTCCTCTTTCCTTCCCTCTCCTCCTCTTTCCTTCCCTCTCCTCCTCTTTCCTTCCCTCTCCTCCTCTTTCCTTCCCTCTCCTCCTCTTTCCTTCCCTCTCCTCCTCTTTCCTTCCCTCTCCTCCTCTTTCCTTCCCTCTCCTCCTCTTTCCTTCCCTCTCCTCCTCTTTCCTTCCCTCTCCTCCTCTTTCCTTCCCTCTCCTCCTCTTTCCTTCCCTCTCCTCCTCTTTCCTTCCCTCTCCTCCTCTTTCCTTCCCTCTCCTCCTCTTTCCTTCCCTCTCCTCCTCTTTCTTTCCCTCTCCTCCTCTTTCCTTCCCTCTCCTCCTCTTTCCTTCCCTCTCCTCTCCTTCCCTCTCCTCTCCTTCCCTCTCCTCCTCTTTCCTTCCCTCTCCTCCTCTTTCCTCTCCTTTCTCTGTATCTCCTTTATACATATCATTATTTATGTACATGGTGGTAGCCATACTTGCACATTACATAGGCAGACTCCATCTACTTTGCAGGGCTACACAGTGCTTGTACTTTACTTTTGCTTCTTCGGAAACAAGTCTGAGTCGGCTGACTCGCTGAAAACATGGCCCTTGCTCTGTGACTGATATATTTTCTCAACAGTTGTTGGACAATTTTGGTAGCTAACCTTTCCTGCCTGTAATGGCAAATATTTAATTCTATACATATAACCCAATAACAAAACTATGGCGGAGCAAGCGTGTAAAACATAACAGTCATTTCAATAATTATTTACTGATAACTCAAAATATTTCTTCATTGGAAATACAGTTTACTGAGTATAATAATCTATCACAGCCAGATACATCGGGGTTTTCCCTCGGTTTTGTGCGGATCTGTAGCTTCTTGTTACATGTTTTGTCTGCTGTGCAACCTCCTTCTGTGAAAAATGAAACAAAAGGATGGTGATTGGAATCCGAGAAGAGTCGGGTCTTCAATACTACAGGTTTTAGTTCAGGGTCTTTAAGTAGAAGAGGATACCGACAGCTACAGGGATTTAGCAGGCGGGCCCACTGGTGGATGTCAAATACTGAGAGGTGGTAAGTTTGTTTTTGCTCTTAACTTAGCTCCCTTTTCCACTGTTATGGCATATGATGGATAGAAATCAAACTGTAATGAAAGGTTAAACCTTTTTTTAAGTTGTATTCAAGTGTAGAATTTCCATCTAGGCCTTTCTGTGAGTTTCATTTCAGCCAAATCCAGGCCGGTGTGAAAACTGGAATCAAAACGCGTGCCAGCAGAAAACCTAATGCCTTATAAGGGGGTTCCTGGGCAGAACATCTAATGTCCAATAAGGGGGTTCCTGGGCAGGAAACCCAATGTCTAATAAGTGGGTTCCTGGGCAGAAAACCAAATGTCTAATAAGTGGGTTCCTGGGCAGAAAACCCAATGGGAGTTCCTGGGCAAGAAACCCAATGTCCAATAAGGGAGTTCCTGGGCGAGAAACCCATTGTCCAATAAGTGGTTCCTGGGCAGGAACCCCAATGTCCAATAAGGGAGTTCCTGGGCAAGAAACCCGTTGTCCAATAAGTGGTTCCTGGGCAGGAACCCCAATGCCCAATATGGGAGTACCTGGGAAGGAAACCCAATTTCCAGTAAGGCGGTTCCTGGGCAGGAAACCCAATGTCCAATAAGGGAGTTCCTGGGCAGGAAACCCAATGTCCAATAAGGGAGTTCCTGGGCAGGAAACCCAATGTCCAATAAGGGAGTTCCTGGGCAGGAAACCCAATGTCCAGTAAGGGGGTTCCTGGGCAGGAACCCCAATGCCCAATATGGGAGTACCTGGGAAGGAAACCCAATTTCCAGTAAGGCGGTTCCTGGGCAGAAAACCCAATGTCCAGTAAGGGGGTTCCTGGATAGGAAGTGCAATATCCAGTAAGGAGATCAACTCATATGGAGAAAAAAAAAACATCATATGCAATTAAATCACAGTATGGTCAGATCTCCTGACCTGTTTTGGATCAAATGCTCAGAAAATATATAAAATAAAGACAGCCGGCCAAAAAGCATTTTAAGGAGGAGACAGCAGTGGCACCCACCCTAGGACTGTTTACTCATGCCAGGTCTCCATTAAAGGTACTGCAAATGATGCTGCTCTTGGCAGACTCCTGGCTATCCACTGCTGGCCCCAGATGCAGGTTAACGGGGTCTGTCTGCTCCCCTGGGAAAACATTATTCAACAATGAAAGAAAGCTGCACATCCGCTGGATCCCTATTGAGAGGAGAGCTAAGGGTTTGCTGGTAAGATGTGACGCCACTTGCAACATACAAGTGGATCCAGCGGAGGTGCGACTCTCGCATGAAGCCTTACTGGGAATATTTACATGCAGTGTTGCATGCATATCTTAAATCACTGTGTTCATCCGTCTGAGCTTGTGTTTAACTTGATGTCATTTGGTATACAGATGTGTGCACTCAGATGTGACAGTGGAGTGACAGCTCCTATTAATACCTGTACACTATATACTGTACATATTGTATTTACCAAGAATAGGCAACCTCGACACTCCAGCTGATGTGGAACTACAAGTCCCATGAGGCACTGCAAGACTCTGACAGCCCCAGGCATAACTTCCAGAGGCATGGGCTCATAAAAGTAAAATAGAATTGACTTAAAACCATGTTTTTTTTTATTTAAATACCTCAGTTGTCCTATCTTGAGAACCTTGCTGATATACCAATGCCCCCTTTGGGCCTACTTGTCTTGTTCTGGGCCCACCAACATAGATTGGTCGTGAAGAATGTCACCAGCACACCGGAAAATCCTTATAGGATTGCCAAATGTTCATTTTTTTGAACAAATCATCAGAAGTGAAAACAAGCGCTTTCGGGGGCCACGCAGGGTCCCTTCATCATGCTCAAACATCGACCCAGCACAGCTCCCATGAGGTCAGCTCTTCTTTATAGGCCACATCATTCTCTTCTCATTTGTTGATTGCTAGTCTGTTGCTGATTCCCATTGTTTGTCTGGTTGGTGCGACCTTCTGCATACCCCTCAACTTTCTGAGATGAGAAAGCACAATGGACACACATGCATATATGCATATCTGTGTATATATAGGCAATGGACACTTCCCCTGCCATCCTTTCAGGATCACTAAATGGTCATTTTATTCAACAATTCGTCAAAAGTAGAAACAAGCGCTTTCGGGGCCAAGCAGGGTCCCTTCATCAGGCTCAAACATCGACCAAGTGTTCAAAAACAGAGTGGGTTTAAAGGGACATGCAGATGGGAGACAACCCCTTGGACCGAGGGGTTGTCTCAGACATTCAAACTCCTTCTGGAGGTCCTTGGTAAAGACTGGGCAGTCCATATACTCCATACCTCTTGGGGTTTGGGGGGTGAGGGTCCATACCAAGCACTTGTGACAGAAATAGGGGTCCATACCAAGCACTTGTGACACAGATAGGGATCCATACTAAGCACTTGTCACAAAAATAGAGATTTATACCAAGCATTTGTGACACAGATAGGGGTCCATACCAAGCACTTGTGACACAGATAGCCTATCTGTGTCACAAGTGCTTGGTATGGACCCCTATCTGTGTCACAAGTGCTTGGTATGGACCCCTATCTGAGATAGGGGTCCATACCAAGCACTTGTGGCACAGATAGGGGTCCATACCAAGCACTTGTGACACAGATAGGGATCCATACTAAGCACTTGTGACACAAATAGGGATCCATACCAAGCACTTGTGACACAGATAGGGATCCATACTAAGCACTTTTGGCACAAATAGGGGTCCATACCAAGCACTTGTGACACAACTGGGGTCCATACCAAGCACTTGTGACACAAGAAGGAGTCCATACCAAGCACTTGTAACACAGATAGGGATCCATACCAAGCACTTGTAACACAGATAGGGATCCATACTAAGCACTTGTGACACAAATAGGGATCCATACCAAGCACTTGTGACACAAATAGGGATCCATACCAAGCAATTGTGACACAAATAGGGATCCATACCAAGCACTTGTGACACAAATAGGGGTCCATACCAAGCAAAAGGTGTATCTACAACAGTCAGGGCATACAGCCACACAGCGCCGTGCATATCAGGGAATCGGAGGCTCTCTGCAGCCTCCATGCTGAACTTTTATTTTGTGCCTATTCAAGTTTGCCGTTGAGCTTCTAATGATATTCCTCAGCATTCTGCTGATCCAGGATATTGATTAGTTACGGTTGTAATTACTTCAGCTTTAATAAACGCTGCATATCCTCCCGGCTCTCAACTGCTGCATGCATAATTACAGAGCCTCATAACTCAAACTTGCCCGGATCGCTGCTGTATCCTTATCTTTCCTTAATGGGTCTGCTCAGCCGAAAACGCAATATTTTTTGTGTTGACTGGTTGAGCCCCAACTTACTGGAATTTATTGCTTTGCTTTTTAAATGCTGTTTTTTTTTTAACATACCTTAACTACTTGCTGTCCGTTCTTTGAAATTAAACGGCCAGATGGTAGCGTGTCCTGTGATGTATCCTGCTCGCACGCGCCGCCTTTCCCCCCGAGCGGAAGTGGGAAACAACATTGTTTCCCGCGAGGGACGGCTCTTTTCATACAAGTGTTTGGGTGGCTATAGAACCGCCCGATCGTTCGCATGGGGTCTGGAAGTGTGTGCCCCCTCTCTGCTTCCCTGCAGGCCTAGAACCGGCACGGCGGGTCTCTGCACTTCTAGTGGCTGATCTTCCCTCTGATCACTGAATTTGGAAGCGATGTGTATTACATCACTTCCACTTCCTGCCTGTCATTTCTCTGCTTCATCAGCCTCTTTGGGGTCCCTGGGTAACATTAGAGGTCTAATAGACCCCTGATGTCTCCATAAAGAGGACCTGTCACCAGGGGTGTCCCGAGGTCGGGTGCCACCCGGAGCGGATACCGGGTGACACCATGCAGTGACCACATTGCGAATGCACGTGACGTCACCAGGGGTGTGCGCGGTCATCTGACTGATACCTGCCAGCGGCCATCTTGGTGTTGGACGCCGGCAGAGAGAAGAGGGTCCCCTCCTTTCTCCTGAAACTGTCGGGCTCTCTGTCTACAACCGAGTAACCAACTTTTCAAAGGAGGTGACACCAAAATGACAGTCATGTCATTTTGGTGTCACCCCTACAATGGTGTCAACAGGGTGCGGACCGCACCCCCCCTTGTGACGCCACTGCCTGTCACATCCTCTTTGCTATCACATTGGGGGCTACCACGCAATAGTGTAAAAAGCAGTTTAACAATGTAAGTCATATATATAAAAATAAATGTTTAAGTTTTTTAAAGCCCCCCGTCCCCACATTACACGCACATACAAATGCAGACACGCTTTGGGTGCGTAAACGTGTGGAAGGGACGAGTACACCGCACATGTTATCACCGCAAACCTGGATGGTTCATCACAATGTGCCTTTTGCACACGAGGTATTGACAGGCAGTTTTTTTTTCTGGGGGTGCAGCAAAGGTTTGAGTTTTGCATAAGCCACTGACAACGTGCCCCTCTAAGAAGTTGGGAGGTCCACCTTCCTATGTTCTGAACAACGCTCCATACTTCCTGTCTAAGTGACTCCGCCACCCCCACAATCCTCGTGCTGCATTCAACCTTTTCATATTATCCACTTACGCCATTTGGATAGCGCCCATTTACAAACAAGGTTAAACGCTATATATGTATATA
>NW_017306505.1:1465504-1467041 GCF_000935625.1 Nanorana parkeri | reverse complement strand
TATATATATATATATACATGTATGTTTGTTTCATACCTTAGGTTGGCTATTTGTTCGCTGTTTCCATGGGAACGATACAAAAAAGAAATCCACATCTTTCTCTAAGCCTTGGCGAGAATATAATGAATATTAGTAGAGAGACGAGCAATATAAATAAGGAGGATAGCTAATGGGAAGGGACACAAGGCCAAGTGCTTTCATTGCATTGCTATACGGCTTAACTTTCTGAGATGGGAAAGAGGGACGCACCATTTTTTTTTTTTTTTTGCCTGACGAAGGAACCGCATAGTGTTCCGGAACGTTGCATGTGATGCCATGTTTATCTGACGTCAATCAAAGACGAGATGAAGAAGTGGTCCATCGGTGTGCTGGTGGCTTATTCTCCTACACTTTGATCAATGCTCATTTCAGCAGCTCATTTCAGCACCCAATTAGTTATTTCAATAGGGATTCGGGTCCGGAGGGTGCAATTGTTACATTTAGCGCCAAAAGCATTACACAAAATCAGCTGCCTGATAATCGGTAAATCACATTATTATTTGGGGTAAGTAAGTACCAATTGCATACCATAAATAAAATGCTTCTCCCTGGCTCCATCATGTGACCTTAAGGCTAGGCGGAAAAAAAGTCACATGACCTCCAGATAACATGAGCGCTGTGCTTGTTTTAATGCATCACCTGGCCATTTTAGATACAGTTAAAGAAACTCTATTCTACTGCCTTGCCTAGGCAGTCCCACAACGTCCTGTCATTGGGTGACAATAGGGTTGCCACCTTTTCTTCAAGCGAAACCCGAACACACTGCAGCGATGCGCGGACATTTTTTTGGGAGATTTTTTTTTATCCATATGTAAATAGCGCCACCCATTCATATGTAAATATCACAGTTGAGACTATTTTTAGTGGGGGGCCAGTATCCCCCATCTTAATTTTGGTTGCCCCCGTCTGCCTGACATCTTGTGTCCGGGTTTCTGCTGCCATGAAACCAGGACACGGCATTCAAAACCAAAACTGTCCGGGTGAATCCTGGGCAGGTGGCGACCCTAGCTCCTGTGTTGTCACCCTACCACACACACACCCCTGGTGTAGATGACATGCGACTGTGCCAAAACACATTGAGCAGATGTGGGCCACTGTTGTCACTATGAGCCATCTGGAGTAGAGCGATGATGTGCAGCCGGCGCTAAAGCGAGTGCATGAAGGCAGCAAGTGGCTGAAAGAATCTTCAGATCAGCAAGAAGAGTAAAAAAATAATATTTAATTAGAAACAAAGACATAGTAGTTGCATATCATATACTGAATATCATCTAGTTAGTATTTACTTTGACTCCTTATGCACCTACAGCCCATGACTGTGCAAGGATTGTACTGTAAACTGGATATGAAGCATCTGAATGGAAACAGTGACACCTTGTGGACTAATAAGGTAACCTTTTTTTTAAAGGAGTTGTGAAGTCCCAGCATATGCAAACCTGTCATACCATCAGAATTGTAATAGGAACACACACACGTTGTTGTTGTTGTTGTTGTTGTTTTC
>NW_017306505.1:1463011-1465470 GCF_000935625.1 Nanorana parkeri | reverse complement strand
GAGAGTTGTTTTGATAATGCAATCAAAGCCTACCTAAAAAAAAATCCCTTTTATGTAGTGAGCGCTGCCTTCCGTCTGCCCATCACTTCCAACAACTTCCTGGATTACCAGCGTGCTTTGCATCACTTTCCCTGCTGCTTGATGTGATGCAATCTCCATTTCCCAAGACTACATGTCCCATCGTGCATTACGTCCAGCAAGCAATGATGTTGTTACATTGTTCAGACATTGAGTTGTAGTTCAGAAGGCAGGCTCTGTGAGATTGGCGAAACCAGGAAGTGCACATTCGCAGGGCTGAGCGACATTGTGTCAGTGCATTGAGGAAGTCCATCTTGACGAGAGTTGTTTTGATAATGCAATCAAAGCCTACCTAAAAAAAAATCCCTTTTATGTAGTGAGCGCTGCCTTCCGTCTGCCCATCACTTCCAACAACTTCCTGGATTACCAGCGTGCTTTGCATCACTTTCCCTGCTGCTTGATGTGATGCAATCTCCATTTCCCAAGACTACATGTCCCATCGTGCATTACGTCCAGCAAGCAATGATGTTGTTACATTGTTCAGACATTGAGTTGTAGTTCAGAAGGCAGGCTCTGTGAGATTGGCGAAACCAGGAAGTGCACATTCGCAGGGCTGAGCGACATTGTGTCAGTGCATTGAGGAAGTCCATCCTATGGGCATCTTCAGTTTACAATCTTCTAGATGGATCTGGTTATTAGGAGCGGGATAAAACTTACGGAAATTCCATATAGAAATACAGATTTATTATTTGCCCATAGATAGCCTTTAACTCGGGGTTGGGCTTAGGGTTGCCAACGTCCTGTCATTGGGTGACAATAGGGTTGCCACCTTTTCTTCAAGCGAAACCCGAACACACTGCAGCGATGCGCGGACATTTTTTTGGGAGATTTTTTTTTATCCATATGTAAATAGCGCCACCCATTCATATGTAAATATCACAGTTGAGACTATTTTTAGTGGGGGGCCAGTATCCCCCATCTTAATTTTGGTTGCCCCCTGTCTGCCTGACATCTTGTGTCCGGGTTTCTGCTGCCAAGAAACCCGAACACAGCATTCAAAACCCGAACTGTACGGGGGAATCCTGGACAGGTGGCGACCCTAGTTGGGCTACACCGGCCCCCCAGCTGTGTTTTAATTACAAGTGCCAGCATGCCTCTGCTAGTCATGCCTGTAACTGTCAGTCTTGCAATGCCTCATGGGGCTTGTAGTTCCACAACAGATGGAGGGCAGGAGTTGCCCACCCCCTGCTTTAACTATACCTTGCTTCAACCAGTGTCCATAGACGTCTAATTTTCGATCTGATGTTCATGTGTAAATCCGTTTGGAAAAACTGGAACATTTGCAGCCAATCAGCTTCTCTCTTCAGTCTGTTCAGTTAAAGTGACATTAAACCCTCAGAATTTTTAACATAAAATAATACTGTAATGTGCACCTTACTGTAATCCAAGGTTGTTTCCCTTCTCTTTGCAATGCCCTGATACTCCACTGCACCAATAGTGATTTCAGATTCAGAAGTCGTGGTCTGGCTCCGCCCCCTCCTGCACCTTTTGATTGGGCGTGAGGTTGCCTACAGTTATGGACCAGTATTGGGCTGTGGAAATCGGCAGGCCACAGAAATGGGTGAAAGTGGAACTCCGGATAAAACCTTTCATAGACGAGTCAGAGCCTCTTATTTATTGCTGTTTGTGTTCCCTTTCAGAAAAGGTTTCCACGCACTTCCTGCCAGCGCAGGAAGTGTTGGGAAACTTCTTCTGCGGGGACCCAAACAATAAAAAAATTATCCTCTCTATCCAAAACTATAAGAAAAATGCTAGATTTAAAGGAGAACTATGAGGCGAGTGCTTTTCACTCATCCTCATAGTTCTAGCCGACCTGTGACAATGAGACTGTCACAGGTCGGCTCAGTAGATCGGGAAGTGAGCGAACACATAGCGCCGCTCGCTCACTTCTCGATCATCTCCCTGCAGAGAGCCGTGACAGGGGAGGCACTGGATTCCCCCCTCCCTGCTCCGATCCTCCAGCGCTGACTGGAGGATCGGACGGGGGAGGGGGCAGGTACAGCTGGCTCTGCCTCTAGATAGGCATAGCCCGCTGTCAGTCACACAGCTGGGCGGATCCCGGCATAATTGTCGGGATACGTTTCAGCTGCGGCGTCTCAGTATACCGCGAGCTGTAGCTCGCGGTATACTGAGCTTAGGGTGACGGGAGGACGCTAGTTTGTGTCCTCCCGTTACCTTTAGGAGAACTATGGGGGAAAGCCCTAACCCCATAGTTCTCCTTTAAGTCTGAGCTTGTAACACACAATGACTGTGCTGCATGACAAAGCAGGAAGCACAGCTCATATGAACAATGAAACATTGTTACAATGATACAATGATTTCCTTTTCTGGCTTTCCCTCGTGTCAGAATACTTATGGGTCAGCTACATTTACCCCTAGCC
>NW_017306505.1:1447995-1462749 GCF_000935625.1 Nanorana parkeri | reverse complement strand
CCCCCAGTGTTCTGTAAAATACCCCCAGCAATATTTTATTTGGAATAGTTGCCCTTTTTAGTATTTATTAGCCGGTCACATGACTATCTGGATTCTGTTTCTCTCCCTGGTCTTCTCCCGGCAGTGGACTGTGCTGGATGATGCAGAGCGTGGCGCTGACCTGATGATATCATTAATACACTGTGAGGGGTATTTATCAAAACTGGAGCAGACAGAAACTAGAGCAGTTCCCCACGGCAACCAATCAGCTTCCGTCTTCCATTTTCAAATCATAACTGAACAAACCGAAGAGAGAGAGAAGCTGATTGGTTGCCATGGGCGACTGCTCAAGATTTTGCCTGCTCCAGTCTTGATAAATTCCCTCGCACCTTCGCATCCCGTGAACGCGCATCAAGCGCGTGCAAAACTCGCATTGTTACTTGTCCATGGCACCCCAAACGCGGCAGGAAAATCGTGCGTTTTTCCCCTGTGCATTGACATGTATTAAGTACACACAAGCACACGGTGAAACAAAAACAACAGGTATACCTTTAGCAGAATCTGCTGCATGAGCTACTTTCTTGTGTCTGTCATGCGTGCAGTACCCACTGGAATCAAGGGGCCACATGCAGCAAACGACGGGGGGGAAAAAAATCACGCGCGAACGCACATGAAAGTGATGAAGATGTGTAGGTGTAAATGGGAGCTGAGTGAAGGTGAAGGCTGCACCTTGCGCAGTGGCTGAGCCCATGACACCCAGAACCCACAATTTACTCTTAGTCCTCTGGGTGTCATTCAACCCTTTCGGTGGTTTCTGAGGACATCTTGTGGTAAAGAAGAGGGGACAGCTCTGGACTGATGGTGTGTTTTGCAGCCACAGGAACATGGTATGTGGGGAGTGAGGGGAAAATGTATGATATAGTAAGGGGTTGTCCTGCGGGGTCATGGTGGCAGAGCTGACCCATAAGTATGCTGACATGCCGGTGTTCTGTCTAAAGTTCCAATTCGTCCAGCTCTCCCACGACCTGACTTCCGGTTTAGTTAGAAGAGGTTCTGCCGAGCGGGCTGTACTGCACATACGCCACCCACGGCATTTCCCTATACACATAGTACACAGCAGTAAAGTATCAAAATTAACTAGGGTCAGACTAATCCAGCACTTTATTAATCTGAGTTGCCCCACGCAAGCGGCGGCCATATTGAGCGGGGCAACTCAGATTAATAACGTGCTGGATTAGTCTAACCCTAGTTCATTTTACTACTTTATTGCTGTGTAGTATTTGTATAGGGAAATGCCGCGGGTGGCGCACTTGCAGTACAGCCTTCTCGGCCAAACCTCTTACTTCTAACTAAACCGGAAATCAGGTGGTTGGAGATCTCAATGAGTTGTAACTTTCGATAGAACACCAGCCCCTCCCACCAGCTATGATCTGCCTGCATTGTATAGAGAAGCACAGACACCCAGTGATGATGTCACCAAACCAAAATAAACCATGTAATGAAGTGGAAAGTTTTTATTAATTAGCATGTTAAAAGGAGGAGGAGGAGGGCATGGATGGCAAAATAAAAGCAGATGACACTTCAGCTTTAAAGCCCACCTCCAGCTAATGCATTTCTAATTTGCTTTTCAACAAAATAGAAAAGGGCTACATATCTTCCAATGGGGGGCACAGAAAGCAGTATAGGGCTGACAGAGGCTCTGAACCTTCCCCTTCCCAAAACAACAAGGTTTGGGTTTTGAATTGCCCTCTAATGTGCCTTGTGGGCTTTCCTGTGTGAGCCGCAGTGTACGTCACGTGACCCCAGGAACGCAGTGTGCGCGCTCGTTGTTTCCGGGGAGGAATGTCAGAGGCGGCGCACACTGAAGATGGAGGCGCGGCAGGAGGAAGCGGTGCGAGAGTTTGTGCTGGTTACCGACTCGGAGGAGGAGAGGGCCCGGTTCTTTTTGGAGTCCGCCGGCTGGGACCTACAGGTACCGGGGTAGAGCGGCTGGGGGGATCGTCGGCGAGACAAGGCGGAAGTCGGAGAGGAGAACCGCTTTGTCATCCCGGCAGTTCTACACTAAAATTCTTCCCCGGTCTTATGTATATCTTTCAGCTTCTTCATATTGCTTCCCCGTCCTCTATATACCGTCCTCCCTCCCTATATACATTCCCCGTCCTCTGTATACTGTTCCCACTTTATATATTCCCTGTCCTCTGTATATACCTTCCCCGTCCTCTGTATTCCTCCTCCAATCTTTTTCCCAAATTCTGTATTTTTTCTGCACAGTATATTCCTTTCCTATCCTCTGTATAACTCCCCCCAACAACAGTATTTTCCTTTCCTGTTCTCTATAATGGCTGACCCTCCCCTAGATGTATTCCTGTCCTCTGCATACAGTGCCCATGACAAATATTCCATAATCTGTATTACGCCCATATATTGCCTCTTTCTACTGCAGGTCTGGAAATTAAAGGCATTTTTTTTGTGCTGGAACCAGAGAGAGTAATTTTACTTTGGAAGCCTCTTGTACCTTACAGTATTCAATACTTCTATGTCTATACAGCAGTGTGCAAAGGGTTAAGTGAAAGTGTATGACACCTCTGATTCATCCATCTCTTCCCCACCTTTCCTGTCTACCTGCTGTCATTGCTTGCTGCCACCTGTCAGATTTGTGGATACGCCTCTTTCTGCTCTTAGATGACATGGCCCTTCTCACTGCTATTGCTTCTTCCTCTACAGGTATACAGATATTTATTTATATAGCGCCGACAATTTACGCAGCACTTTACATAGTTGTACATTCACATCAGTCCCTACCCTCGAGGAGCTTACAATCTAAGGTCCCTATCTCACATGCATACATAGAGGGCCAACTTAGAGAGGAGCCAATTAACCTACCAGCATAGGTAAAGGAAGCCCTTTATTGCCATTGTAACTCAGGCTACAGGCACCTATTGGTGTTGGAAACCTACCTGGTCCTTCGGCTAACTAATCGATTTTGAAAATAATCGTTAGCTGCAGCTCTACACTGACCCCATAGTTCTCCTTTTAAGTGTCAAACTCCCTTTAAGCTGCCCGTCAGAATAAAATATATCTTTTTAAGAATCTATACGTATATTCCATTTAGGCCAAGCCGGAATTGGAGCTGCTCTGCTGACTTGTTTCTAGAAGTCTTGGTTCCAAGCCTGTCCTCTTTACTTACTGACTTGGAACTGCATAGCGTTAATGATTTAATATAAGAAACCTCTCATGGGAAAACAGATTTAGGGCACTGCTATTGCTGTCCACCTTCAGAAACTCCTACATGCTTTGCCACCATGCTAATCCTCTGAATTCATGACTTTCTGCATCACTGACCTTGGACAAACATGTAGCTAATGAAGTCCTTAGATAGTGATTATTGGAAGATTAAAATGACATCCTGGCAATCGGGAGGTGGTCGGCTGTGACAGAGTACAAATGTCAGAAGGTTTCTTATAAACCATAGTGCAAGCATAAGAATGACACTCGCAGAGCTATAAACCCCATGATTCATATCTGTCAAGCCAGGTTATCTTTATTCTATGTGCTCTGTGATGGTTGTGTAGTTTTCCTGAGCTATGAAGGTGAACTTGCACTTGTATTATTCCTCTTGTGCAATTAGTTGGCTCTGGCAAGCTTCTATGAAGATGGAGGAGATGATGACATAGTGACCCTACCACAGCCACCGTCGGGTTCCACTTCTCGTGGCTCGGGACCCAGGTAAGGATATAATTGTTGTCTATTGTCTAGAAGGACCCAATTGCATTGGTGGCTATTAGGAGAAGGGCCCCAATTCACTGATGGGAATTGGGAGAAGGGTTTCAATAAATGAGTGGTGGTTGTTGGGAGAAGGGCCCCGTTGGAGCGGTGGTCATTGGGAGAAGGGCCCCGTTAGCGGTGCTCATTGGGAGAAGGGCCCCGTTAGCGGCGCTCATTGGGAGAAGGGCCCCGTTAGCGGCGCTCATTGGGAGAAGGGCCCCGTTAGCGGCGCTTATTGGGAGATGGGCCCCGTTAGCGGCGCTCATTGGGAGATGGGCCCCGTTAGCGGTGCTCATTGGGAGAAGGGCCCCGTTAGCGGTGCTCATTGGGAGAAGGGCCCCGTTACCCTTGTCATGATTCTCAATTTCCTGATGACCACTTGGAGAGACATTGAGGGGAATGCAAAATTTAACTGTTGTGACCAGAACAGAAGTGGAAATCCTTTAATGGGGACACCTGGTCCAGTGACAACTGTGTAAGAGGAAGTTACCCTTCACTTGCTGTCATGCCTCCAGAGCCTGAGGGGATGGGAAATCTACCTAATGAGGCACAGCAAAAAAGAAAGCCAACATTTTTGAGGTTTCAACCGATGATCACGTTCTTACACCTTTGTAGAGTCAATACAGTTTGTCATATGCTGGCAGTTACATATATGCCTGACATTTTGTTTTACATTTGATTCTGTTGCAGTGACCACAGGGTGACGTCTTTCCGAGACCTGGTGCACGCACAAGAGGAAGAGGAGGAGGAGGAAGAAGGCCAAAGGTCAGATTTCACTTTGGAAGTTTTGTTTGTTTTGGAGGGAGTTTGTTTTACGTCAACAAAAAAAAAGTTTACTTCAATACAGCTTTGTCACTTCCCCTTTTTTTTTATCCCCTTACACTCTAGACTGTCAATCAGATGGCCAGGGACCTTTCTGCTGTTGTACTTTTCTTAAAACTACATTGTGCTAAACCAGGCGTGGGTTGCATGTAGCCCTCTTGCTCCTTCCCTTCAGTAGTGTAAGGTTAAAAAAAAAATCCCCTGGCTGTTCTCTAATTGATGTTGCTTCCTTTTAGATAATTTTGCTTCTGAATACTTCAATAAATGTTTTAGGACCCCATTTTCTGCGATTAAATAGTGTAAATTGTAGGACTACAATTTTCAAAATCGATTAGTTGGCTGATTTTTATTTTTTCTATTAATCGGATACAAAAAAATTAATATCATCCTGTATTTAAAATAAAATACACAAATGGAGTGTTACAAACATAAAGTTTACTTTAGAATAAAATTGCATGCACAATTTTTTGCAATGGTACTGCGCGTTCCAGAGTGGGAGGCGCCTTTGGGGTGCCATTGAAATGAATGTGATGTAAGCACATGGCGCTTTAATAGTTTCAGCCAAGAAATGACCGCTACCAGTGGCAATATTTCGCAGACGTCAGCTGAATGTAAATGCAGCAGGTAGTGGGCTATTGCAAAGGTCAGCCTGCTATTGGCTATTTCAAATTGCAATGGCAGGCTGGCTATTGCACCAGCCCACTGCTTACTGTGCCCTCCGATTGGAAGGGACACGGAGCTGATGGAATGCTTTCTCCCAGAGCTAGGTGATCCAACCAACTAATCGATACTGAGAATACTTAACAATTCTCTTTATCGATTAGTTGTTTGCAGCCCTAGTAAATTGCTGGAATTAAGCAGTTGTGGTACTCGGGAGACATAATGCGCCCCCTTAAAGATTTGTTTCCTTAATATGGCCCATTTCATTATCTGAATCTGTGCAAAGCAGTTGAATATTTGTCGTTGAAATATTTGATGTTATGGGTTGAAAGATTTCCTCTCCACTGGGAGCACGTTGCATGCTGCAATCTGTGTCCCCTTCGATCCCCGCTGCTCTCCTCGCGTGTATCAGCAGAGGCAGTGGAGATTGGAGGGGACACAGACTGATGCAGCCCGTAACCAGCAGGGAGGAGAGGCCACTGTCAGCTCCTGTGCCCCCACCCCCCCTGTGGTCCCTCCTCTTGTGATCAACAGTAGGCAGTGGGAGCGTGTAATAGCCAGCCTGCTATTGCAGTTTGAAATGGCTAATAGCAGGCTGGCTATTGCTCCCAGCCACTGCCTGCCATGTTTACCTTCAGCTGCCTCAGCATGTCATTCCCCAGCTAAAGTTATTAAAGTAGAAAGGTGACACTAGGGGTCTAATAGACCCCTAATATCACCTTAAAGAGAACTTGACATCTCCAATGTGCTATCACATAGGGGGCTAAACTAATGTAAAAGTAGAAGCAGGGACACCGGCACTCCAGTATAAGCGTGAAGATAGTTTTATTTATTAAAGAAATACGACATATCACAAAGATGCGACGACTGTTTCGGAGTCACACAGGATCCCCTTCCTCAAGCAATGACTTGTCATTGATTGAGGAATAGACAAGGGATGGACAAGTCATTGCTTGAGGAAGGGGATCCTGTTTGACCCCGAAATGGTCGTCGCATCTTTGTGATATGTCGTATTTCTTTAATAAATAATCCTTTATCTTCACTCTTATACTGGAGTGCCGGTGTCCCAGCTTCTACTGCTATATGACGGTTGCCGTCCGTCGATCACCGCAGCACCCGTCTGATTTCCTTTGGAGACAAGTGGTCAGGAGTGCGATGGGTTCATGGATCTAAACTAATGGAAAGTCCCGCAGACATGCGTATAGTAACCGAAACACAAGTCGGGTGCACCTACGTAGAGAAACGACAATTGCGCTACACATGTCCGGTATCGCCACTTTCCCCAAATAAAACTGGAATTGAAAATTACACATGTCGTTGAAAATAAAGCTTTGTTAGTTTAAAAAAACAACAGCTTGTCTCCTAACCTTTTTAGCTGGCTTCTAGATTTGAAAAGTAGGGGTTGGCCAAGCTTCTGACACTGCCAGTAATGTCACATGCCCAAAAAAATGTTCATAGGCTGCAGTGTTTGAATGGAAATGAAAGTAGGAGACATGGGGTGCCAGAGAGGGGAGTGTTCTACTTCTATTGCTGGGACCTGCATTAGGACTAAGCTCAGCAAATGCAGCTTGCATGTTTGTATCCTGACTGGTACTCTTTAAATGCCTTGCTAGTATTTGACCCTGGTATTGTCCACAGCTAATCTGATTCTCTGTACAGGGTGTGCTGGAGAAGAATGGCCCTTTGTGCTTTTGTAGAGGGTTTTGTTACATGCTGAATTGTAGCGTGTAGGACAAAAGCAAACGGTATGATTCTGCTCCTCAGGTACCGGAGACTAGTGATAAAGGCCCATTAGTCATTGCTGATCTCTCCCAAGTGATTGTCATGTTCACTCGTCATCATCATAATGTGCATCATCACTGCATCATCATGTTGTCTTTATTTTGTGTGTTTAGCTTGTGTTCTTAAAGCTTTCTATTGACATATAATACAATCAGCATGATGGTAAGGAAATTGTCTTTGTTGAGCTTGCCAACTAGCTGGAACACAATAGAGAGCTGACTGCACTGATGGCTAGAGGTTAATAAGCACTGTACTTTTTCCATCATTCAATTAAATAGAATCCCAACCTAAAACATTTTTGGGGTGGAGTGCAGAAAGGTTAAAACTAGGGATTCACCGATTTATCGGCCGAAAATGGCACTTTTGGCATAATCCCGAAAGAGCCATTTTTCGGCCGATACATCTGCGCATCCCTGGTTTCTTTTCTCCCCGCTGGCCGATGTTCCAGCGGGGAGAAAAGAAAGTGACAGCCGGCCGAGCGCTGCAGGACGAGAGCGCTGTGAGCGGCCAGCGTCTCTCCTCCCACACCGCCCAGCCGCCTATCACAGTCCGGCAGAGTGGGGTGGGGGGCGGAGACAGCCCGCGCTGTCACAGGAGGCTGGGCTTTCCTCTCTACACCGCTCGATCAGCCTCCTGTGACAGCGTGTCAGAGAGAAAAGCAAGGTACACAAACTCAGAGATCAGTGATTGCTGAGTGTGTGTATATAATTGAGGATATGGTATGTTAACTATATCCTCAATTATGCATGAATAGAGAGATCTACATCACCCCCATTCATTCATAATTGTAGTTATAGTAAACAAACAATGTTCTCATGTTATCAATGAACAGGAACACTCATAGAGGATTCTTGTTCATTGATAACAGGGGACACAGAAAAAGAGATTGAGGACTCTGTGTTCTCAATCTCTTTTTCTATTTTAAAAGGGAAATATCGGGGGTCTGTTTAGACCCCTAATATTTCCCCGAAGCCCCTAAAAGTAAAGTAAAAAATAAAAATATTTAATAAAAAATGAATTAATAAATAAAAATAAATATAAAACAATTTAAAGTTTATAAAAAAATAAAATATTTTACAAAATTAAAAAAATAAAACATTTTCGGTTTCGGCCTGGCATTTTTTTTTTATTTCGGTGCACCTCTAGTTAAAACCCATGTCGGGATGTTACTGTAGGAGATTTGCCCTTCTAATTGTCTTGGTGACCACTGTAACCAAAGTAAGGAGGGGGATCTAAAATTGTACAGTTGTCACCAGAACAGGATCTGATGGGGGAATATTTGCAGTGGGGCACCTGATACGATGGTGGTTCCAGCTCATTAAGTAAGGTTCTTCATTTTGACAGGTTTTACGCAGGGGGCTCAGAGAGGAGTGGACAGCAGATTGTGGGACCCCCTAAGAAAAGGAGCCCCAACGAGCTGGTAGAAGATCTTTTCAAGGGAGCCAAGGAACATGGAGCCGTCGCTGTGGACAGAACTGCTAAGAGTCCTGGAGAAACCAGCCGATCGGTAAGGATGGGGGGCTCAGTGATTGCAAGGACTGAGGAAAACAAACACAATTCAAAGGTGGGCATTCTGTAAAACTGAAGTGAATGGCAGCAATAGAAAGTGGCTGTAAGTGGCCATTGCAGATCCATCCATCAGTGTCCCATTCCTAATTAGAAGCCATAAGGAACTGGTTTGCACACCTTAACCTTCAGTGTGCTGCTACTAACATAGCTTAAAATTTTACAAAATCAACAGCATTTAACTTACACCCTGAAACTGCTTGAGAAGAATTGCTGCTAAGAATACAGTATATTTCTTTTTCATTTCCATGTATGACCACACCATTTTCAAAGCTTGAAGTAGACATCTTCCTATGACTTCATTATATTTTATTGTTTTATTTCTCCTTAGCCATTTGCTGGAGGTGGGTATCGATTGGGGGCCGCCCCGGAAGAGCAGTCAGCTTATGTTTCTGGAGCCCGCAGACAGAATCAAGGCCAGGATGTAAGTCTGCTTTGACTTGGCTGCTGTTTTTCTCATGCACGGTCTTTCAGCGAATTCAGCGTTATGACTGTTAGCGATTATTTGTAACTAGAGATGCACTGATATATTGGCCGCCGAAACATAACGGCCGAAAATCGCACTTTTGGCATAATGCCGAAAGTGCAATTTTCTGGCCGATACAGCGGCGCACCCCTGCTTTCTCTCCTCCCCACTGGGCGCTGCGATCGGCTGGCGTCTATCCTCCCCGTCTCCATTTATTTTCAAACGCTCAGCGATCACTGACTGCTTGTACCCGCGGTCGCAGGTGGCAGATCAGAGGAGAGTGGTGTGGGGGCGGAGACAGCCCCGCTCGTTCAGCCTCCTGCGACAGCGTGGAGAGCGGGTTCAAGCAGTCAGTGATCGCTGAGTGTTTGTAAATAATTGAGGACAGAGTATGTTTACCGTGTCCTCAATTATGAATGAATGGGAAGTCATCTACATCATCTCCTGCTCTTTAATGATTCTGGTTATAGTAAACATGCTATGTCATGTTATGAATGATCAGGAACGCTCAGTATAGAGGAATCCTCTTCGTTGATAACAGGGGCTGCAGAAAAAGAGATTAGGAACTCTGTGTCCTCATTTTCCATTTTAAAAGTGAAATGTCAGGGGTCTGTTTAGACCTCTAATCTTTCCCCGAAGCCCCTGAGTAAAAGAATATAAAAATATTCAATAAAAATGAATAAATAAAATATATATTTTTTTAACTGTAACGGATAGCCCGTTCTGAAAATGGGAGTTGGCTACCAGGCATATGCTGCATCCATTGGCTAAATGGGCATTGAGAGAGGTTTTGGTGGTGCGTGAATGACTATGTCCTTTTACCTGGCATTCCTGTCAAGGCAAATCCCAGTCATGGTAAATAGGGATGCACCGATACCTATACTAGTATCGATATCGGTGCCGATTCCGAGTATTTGGGGAAGTACTCGTACACGCCCAAATGCTCCGATGCCTGGCACGAGTACTTCCGGTATCAGGAAGCCGGGCAGCAGGTCATTACACGCTGCCCGGTTTCGCGATTGACCCGGAAGATGGCCTTGTGAGGTAAGGTTACCTTACCTTTTAGTATGTGCAGCCTGTCATCCCCCCGGGGCCTCTCCAGCGACAATGCGGCCTTCGTCCGGTACCCAGCCCGAGCCGTCCAATCAGGAAGCCGGGCGCCGTCTAATGACGTGACGCCCTGCTTTCTAATTGGCCGGGAAGCTGGCTTTATGTTCCCTCACGCCTGGCTTCCTGATTGGCCGGCTAGACGGCTCCGGCTGGGTACCGGACGAAGGCCGCGTTCTCACTGGAGAGGCCCCGGGGGATGACAGGCTGCACATACTAAGGTAAGAGGGGACTTTCTTGTTGATCGGTAAGCCGGGTGGCGACTCTTTACACGCTGCTCGTCTTCCCGGCTAATCAGGAAGCCAGGTGGCGAGTCATTACACGCCACCTGGCTTCCTGAATGGGACTTCCGTTACTTGGTAATTGGTATCGGCGAGTACCGAAAAAAATTATCGGTACCAAAATACCGGTATCGGTGCATCCCTAATGGTAAAGATGTATTGTCTCTCCTCCACCTGGTATTTGGTGACATTTCATACACATCATCTTTAGTGGGATGAAGGGGTGAAAATCATTTACAGTTGGTGAAGGGGGCCATTGGAGGATTTGGCAATGCAGGCTTGAGCACACTTGCTGTTACACAGCCGTTGTGCTTTGTGTCCTTATCTCTGGTCGAAAGCTGCAATATCATCGGCTCAAAACACTTTTTATAATAGGGTGAGAAGTGTGAAGATGGGGTACTGCTCGTAGTAAAGCAGACTTGCTATGTTGCTTTGCCCTGAATTGGAACAGGTTTGCTTTCATTCATCTATCCCCTGCTGCATATACTTGTGTTTTATTAGTTCCACAGCAGCTCAGTTCCGAGCAGGGATCTGAAGGAAATACCTGAAAGTTTGGGCTATACAGAAGCATTTCACACATTTCATATGACAGTGCTAGGTCAATTGGTGTTAGCACAGGGCAGTCCATAGCTTTGTATGACAAGGATTTGCTTTCACGTCTGGTGGCTGAATAGAGCAGTAGTGGAGCAAAAGTAATGTTTGTATTTCCATCTGTGGAGGTCTGCGTAAAAGTTGCTTTGCTCTGCATAGGGTAAGTGCAAATTCACTTTAAGGGCAAGAGGTGCCAGGAGAAGGGGTTTGGGCCTAAAGCTTTTGTGATTAAGACCTGGACTTTGCTGAAGTGATTATACCTTGTAGCTGGCCTAGGTATGCTCTGAAATGTTTAAGGGGTTCATGTCTGGGCCGGCCTTCTCTCCTTGCGATTCCTTTAGCATCAAGATAACTAAATGTTCGTTTTTTTTTGGGAACTGCCTGAAGATTTTAGATTCAAGAGTCTGGAGTTGCCGTTCGGAAGACCTTCTATTTTATAATTACTTGCTAAACTTTTGTTCTGTAGGTCCACGTGGTGCTGAAGCTCTGGAAAAATGGATTCAGTTTAGATGAGGGTGAACTGCGCAGCTATCAAGACCCCAGCAACGCACAGTTCTTAGAGTCAATACGCAGAGGGTAAGATTTACCCTTACCATGAGAGTCCTTAACTTTGTTACCCAATTTCATGTAGTTGGGACATTTTGTGTAGGTTTGAGCTAGTAGGAAGACATATGATTCCAAATAATGTCTGTGCACTTAGAATTTAAAGCCCATCTCCAGGCAAAGCTGAACCCACCTCAAACCTTTTCATCAGCTTAAAGGAGAACTATGAGGTGAGGGATTTTTACTCAACCTCATAGTTGGAGCCGACGTGTGACAATGAAACTGTCACACGTCGGCTCAATAGATCGGGAAGTGAGCGAACACATACCGTCACTAGCTCACTTGTCAATCATCTCCCTGCAGAGAGCCGTGATTGTCACTCACGGCTCCCTGCAGCGATTTCCCCCCCCCCTCCCTTGTCCGATCCTCCAGCGCTGAGTGGAGGAATGGACGGGGCAGGGGGCGTGTACTATCTAGAGGCAGAGCCAGCTGTCAATCACGCAGCTGGGTGGATCTCGACAGTAATGTCGGGATCCGTCCCAGCTGCGGCGTCTCAGTATACCGCAAGCTGTAGCTCGCGGTATACTGAGCTTTGGGTCTCGGGAGGACGCTAGTTCATGTCCTCCCGTGACCCCGAGGCGAACTATGGGGAATAACACTTACCCCATACTTCTCCTTTTAGAACAAAAATTTCTGAAGCTTTTTTTTTCCTTGGCTAGCTCAGCCATCTTTGTCCCTCGCTGATGCCACTTCTCTGAGTTATAACCAGTGATTCAGTACTTCTGTCTGTGCCCACAATGATTACTTCTGTCTGTGCCCACAATGACCGGTCACCTCATCGTGATGCTATCACGTAATGCATTCTTCTGGACAGCCGTGTTTTGATTTGACATGGTTATCCTGAAAGGACTTTTGGTGGTGCTGGTGACATTTCTTCAAGTGATTCATCCAACTAGCTGAGCCATCCGCAGTCCCTGAGAGCACCCTCCTCCTGTCTTAGGAGTAATCCGGTAAGGAGTGCAACAAGACTTTCAATACAGCCTGCAGGAAGTGTCCTAGGCAGTAAACTGGACACTGGCACATCATGTGACCATGGCTTTAGGTACTTTTTAAGTAAGCAATTAGGTGATTGTTTTGGGGGGGAGGGTTTAATGCCCAGAGTTCAGCTTTAAAGTAACCAATCCTTAGCAAAATATAAACTGGCAATTGCTGACCACCTCCTGAAATTACTATTTGCTTGGTTTGTCTCTTAAGCAGAAATAAGCACATCAAGGGCCTAATTGTACACAAGCGTTTAATTACCCTTATCTTGGTAATGGCAGGTGAAGAACCAGTTGTATGCTAATGGAGTGGGAGGGCATACAATGGGTGTAACAGGATAGAGAGCTCAGAGTGACTGTCAGTATGTGGACAGTTACCATTAGGCGAAGTATCAGGTTGGATAGAACTGGCAGTGGCACAAAATCTTCTAAACTGCATGATCTGTAAAGTGTCAACTATAGATCAGTGCTGCTGGATAAATGACCTAAATATATACATAAATTTTAGCTGTAAAAGTGACCCTGTTGCTAAAAATACAAAACAAAACAAAAAAGAATTGAAGTACAAAACATCTGTAAAGTTTATACTTGGCTTTCCTGTCACCTCTTTGTGGAATCTTTGTTCTGCTGCTGAACTACACCGCACAAGCAATCTCTACCTAGACATGTTGGACGCCTGCACCTCCCACTGCACTCTGGTTCCTCTTCCTGCTCTTTCTGTTCCCCTTGGACTAACACAAGCATTTAACCCATGCAGTGCGGGAAGAGCCCCACTGCACGGGTAACAAGATTTTACCCCAAGCTTCGTCTATTGTGTACAGGGAGATCCCGGTGGAGCTGCGCAGACTCGCCCAAGGTGGCCAGGTAAACTTGGATATGGAGGACCACCGTGATGAAGACTTTATGAAAGCCAAAACTGCCTTTAAAGCATTCGCTGGCGAGGGCCAAAAATTGGGAAGGTGAGATCCTGGCACTGATCCCAGAACAGCTTCTGCAGACGGGACCTTTTACTTTATCCTTACATCGTTTTTGTTTTTTTTTTGTGTGTGTGTTTTCAGCACAGCCCCCAATGTCAGCATTGGCTCCACCTCCCAACAGGCAGAAAACGAGGCTAGAGCCAGTTCCTCCATCACCATTACTGATTCTGACCCCGTCACAAACATCCAGATCCGCCTGGCCGATGGAGGGAAGCTGGTCCAGAAGTTCAATCACAGTCACAGGTAAGACTTGTAGGTCAGCCAAATATTCTGTTTTTGTCAAACAAACGTCATCGCTGAGCATGTCGGGAACAGGGATTGGAAAACATTGACTAAGTGTCTGGCTACAATGTAACAATACAAATCAGAAATAATTAAAAGTTTGTGATGGAATTGCTTCTCCACTCCCTCCCCCCCCTATCATTATTAATAGTAATGCACAGATACCGATACTAGTATCGATATCGGTGCCTATACCGAGTATTAGGGCGAGTACGAGAAATGCTCCGATGCCTATCCCAATACTTCCTGTATCAGGAAGTCGGGCAGCACGTCGTTACACGCTGCCCGGTTTCCTGATTGGCCGGGAAGCAGCTCCATGCTCTCATCACTTGTGATAAGAGAGCATGGAGCCGACTTCCCGGCCAAACAGGAAGCCGGGCAGCGTGTAATGACGCAGCGCTCGGCATTCTGATTGGCCTGGAAACCGGCTTCATGCTCCCTCGTCATCTCACAAAAGAGCCTTGAGCCGGCCAATCGGAAAGCAGGGCACCGCGTCATTACACGGCGCCCGGCTTCCATGATTGGCCAGCAAGATGGCTCCGGCGGGGTACTGGAGGAAGGCTGCTCCTGGCTGGAGAGGCCCCAGAGGTGAGGGGCTGGACATGGCGAGGTGGGAGGGGACAGACTTTCTTGTTAATCGGGAAGCCGGGTGGCGAGTCACTGGTATCGCCGAGTACGGAAATAAAATTATCGGTACTCGTACTCTGTACCAAAATACCGGCATCGGTGCATCCCTAATTATTAAGATTTGTCCACTGATGTCCATCCTTGATAAATGAGTCCACGTATGTCTGTCTTTAAAGAGGAACATTACACACAGGGCCGGCCTTAGGGGTGTGCGAGCAATGCGGCCGCACAGGGCGCCATGGCAACAGGGGGCGCTGTGCGGCCGA
>NW_017306505.1:1440288-1447983 GCF_000935625.1 Nanorana parkeri | reverse complement strand
CATAAAGAGGACCTGTCACATATTTTGCTATCACATAAGGGGGTTTTCTAACCCCCCTATGTGATAGCAATAAAGTTTCCCCCCAAAAATGTAAAGTTACAAATAAAAAAAATTACATTTTTTTTTTTAAAGTCCCCCCCCATACATACACGCATGCAAACAGGCATCGGGTGCGCATACGTGTGAAAACGACGATTTCGCCCATTGCGCCGCACATGTTACATATCGCTGCGAACGTCGGAATGAGAGCAATAATTGTAGGGCTATCAATCACTGATAACACTAAACTGATGAGTGGTAAAAGCTTTTAAAGCGTCACCTATGGTCAATTTTGGGCATGGTAATATTTTGCGGGTGCGCGCAATTTTAAAGCATGGCATGTTTGTCTATTTACCCGACGTGACCCCGACTTTTATATTTTACCAAAAATATGGGTGATAAATGGGTGTGGTTACTGGGGGTGTGGCCACTAAAGGGTGTGACCACTGAGGGGTGTGGTCACTGAGGGGCGCTGTAAAGCTTTCTCGCACAGGGCGCCTAAGGCCGGCCCTGGTTACACATATCTTCAACATAACAACAAAGGTACCTTTTAGAAATGTTTAGCAATGACAATCTACAAACAGATACTTGTAGATAATTGCAGAATTTTTATTTTTTGCATACCTTTTCTTTTCTTCCCCAGTCTTCTCACAGTGGTCATTTTAACTAAGGGCAGATTACCAGATCTGGAACACTGGCACACGTGACTAGGACATGAGACCATGCACATCATCTCAGGGGAGGAAAATGCCTTTTCCCCGAGAGATCTAGAGATTACAGATGAGATTTCCCAGCAATGCTCTTCTTATGTAACCTTCCCAAGATGGAAACAATTAAATAATTTGTGCCATAGTGGACCAGGAAGTGGGGAAAAAAAAAAGAAATTGTAGGTAAAATAGAATTAGCTTTGTTTAGCTAATAAATATAAGATGGTTTCATATCAGCATGCAGAGCTGTATGCTGATGTGATTTTGTTTTTTAGTCAAATGGGGTAAAGGTTTGCTTTACTCCACCTATGTCTGTCCTTAAAAGAGAACTATGGGGTAACCTTTTTATCCCATAGTTCTCTTAAGGGTCACAGCAGGACATATACTAACTTCCTCCGGTGACCCAAAGCTCAGTATATAGCAAGCTATATACCGAGATCGCCGCAGCCGGGACAGATCCCGACAATACTGTTGAGATCCACCCATCTTCCCCATCCGTTCCTTCACTCAGCGCTCGAGGATCAGAGAGGGGAAGGGAGATCCCTGCAGGGAGATGATCGGGAAGTGAGCGAGTGCCGGTATGTGTTCTCTCACTTCCTGATCTACTGAGCCGTCCTGTGACATTCTTTGTCACACATCGGCTCTCAACATGAGGATGAGTGAAAATCACTCACCTCATAGTTCTCCTTTAATAAATTGGGCCGCCCGTGCCTACTCCTTAGTCAATTGGGCCGCCCGTGCCTACTCCCTAGTCAATTGGGCCGCCCGTGCCTACTCCCTATTCTTTAGGGTAAGTCAAAAAATAATTAACACAGAGGTAACCTGCTTCCCTTTCAGGATCCAGGACATCCGCCAATTCATCGTCAGCGCCCGACCGGCCATGGCTGCCACAGGCTTTGTGTTGATGACTACGTTCCCAAACAAGGAGTTGACGGATGAGGACCAGACTCTGAAAGAAGCTAACCTTCTAAATGCCGTCATTGTGCAGCGGTTAATATGAAACCTACCCCCACCCCACCTCCCCCCCTGACCCAGGCTTTCTATTCCATTTCCCCAAAACACACTGCGCTCCCCTCTGCTGGTGACATAGTCATTCTGTCTTGTAGTCCTGGGATCTCAATGCTTTTCAGGTGGACTTCTCTCTAGACGTACATTTTGCAGGATTTGTTATGAGTTGGACTTCAAAACGATAAATAAATAGGAAACAAATGTCTAATTGCAGTGTAATATTTTCTGCAAGTGTTAACGTGTTTCGTCCCTTTTAAACTTATTGGCTTTCTGGGATGTGTGGAACTCCGGGATTCGTTTTGCTTAACTACGGATTATAATCCACAATTTGTCTGACGTTTTTGCATTTGAATGTAAAGTTATAGGTCCCTTCTCCGGAACGCTTGGCAGGTGGGTGTCCGTATTGCTATTTAAAGGGCCAGTATCAATAAAAATGAAAGCATTATTAGTTCTCATCTCTGTACAGGGATGGGATATGTAACATTCTTATTTTGCTGTGCATTTTTGGTGTTTGGCTACATTAAAGCATCTTTGGAGTAAAGTGTGTTTTAAAGAAGCCCTGTCGCCAGACCATTCATTGGTAAAAACTATCTTCCCATAAGGTACATTTACTGTATTCTATGCATGCAAATCTCCCTTGTGTAGACATCCAAATGCACAGAGAGTTCTCCTTGAAGCCACCATCTTGGATGAGATGTCAGAAACCCCAGCAGACCCAGGGCTGTCACTGAGGTGACACTGTAGCAGAGCTAGGCAAATGTTGGCACTCCAGCTGTGGCAAAACTACAAATCCCACCATTCATCTGCCTCTGGGAGTCATGCTTGTGGCTGTCAGTCTTGCAATGCTTTGTGTGATTTGTAGTTGCACCACAGCTGCAGGGCTGAAGTTTCCCTACCCCTGCATTTATAGTATTCTCCTTTCACTCCTTCACTGGCAGCTACAGAAAAGGTTAAGTAGGGAGCTGAGGGGTAGTGGTGGAGGAGCTGTGCCAGCACAGAAAGTTACTACACACTCCCAGAAGAGTAGATGGCAGTGATGTGCAAGGAGAGAGGGGCTGTACACACGTCGGCTCTATAGCTCGGGAAGTGAGTGAACACATACCGTCGCTCGCTCACTTCTTGATTCTGTCTCTGCAGAGAGCCGAGACTGTCACTCACGGCTCCCTGCAGGGATTTCCCCCTTCCATCCTCCAGCGCTGACTGGGGTGAGGGGCCAGCTGTCACTCACGCAGCTGGGCGGATCTCGACAGTAATGTCAGGCTGCGGCGGCGGTGGTATACTGAGCTTAGGGTGACGGGAGGATGGTAGTTTATGTCCTCCTGTGACCCTGAGGAGAACTATAGGGAAAAGCACTGACCCCCGTAGTTCTCCTTTTTAAGGGTAACATTTTTCCTAGCAAGGTTTGTGGCACAAAAAAAAATGTATGGTACTGAAAAAAAAACAAATACCTCCAGGTAAGAATTTAAAATACAGTTTTTGAAGCTGAGAAAGTCAATATATTTATATAGGTGCTTCCTTTTTTTTTTATTTTTCCCCCCTTCCATAATCTTACAACATACAACATTTATACAAAAATAAAGGTGCTTCCTTAACCCCAGGCCCTTAGGCCCCGTTCACATGTAGCGAATTATCGTGCGATTTCGCGCATTTTTGCCGCGAGAAGTCGCAGGCCAATGCTATTCAATGGAGCTGTCTTAACTCCATGTCGCTCGTCGCGGTCGCAAGTCGCTTCTCCCGGACCCTTTTTTCGGCGGATTTTGCGCGATTTTGCCCTTTTTCTATGGAGCCCGACGGAGAAGGTCGCGCTACCGTCGCTGGAACGTCGCCCCGAAAGTCGCGCTATCCCGGCCGTGCGGATCCGCTGCAAAAGGTATGTCGCTACGTGTGAATGGGGTCTTAGAGTGCAAGTAATCCTCCGGCCTCTGTTTTCTCACTATGGGAGAAATGGCCCCTGGCCGTCCTACCTCTTCCTTGTAGTTTAGAGTAGGACGGCGATGTGCTGTTTTCTGTGAGGGCCAAATTCCAGCTTACCCATTGCACTCCTGACCGAATAATACCCTTAGAGTCGGGTGGGTGCCAAAGTGACTCCGGATGCCCCTGCAATCCAAAATAAGTGTAAAGTCAATCGCACTCCAATAGAATTTCAAGTCAAATAAACGGTTTCTTGACTCGATTGCTATCGCACTTCATAGCACTTGATAGCGATCGAGTCAATAAACCGTTTTTGACTTGAAAATTCTATTGGAGTGCGAGGGACTTTATACATACAATTTGTCTGTGAGGCGGGTGCAATCTCCACAGCACCCGGTCATGGCCTGTCCACAAACAGCCCTTAGCATGGCCGGCAGTGAATTTCCATGGTATCATGGGGCTATGTAGTTTCCTTTTTCGCTGCATTGTGCAACACCAGCCTAGATATACCCCCCGCGCACCGCGCAGTGAAGTAAAATGATGGTAAGGAGCCGATGGCTTCACATAAAAAAAAAAGTATACTCCCAAAGTGCGGCCTTTTCTTTACTACTTTTATAAGCATTTTGAAAAGGGTGTAAAGGGGTCCTGGAGGTCAGCTTTAACTGTACCTTAAGTTAGTGACGGGTGTTCCTTTTTTAAGGAACATTAGTGCGTTGGGGAAGGCACACTGGTGTGAAGGGGGCCTAACACTCACTGAGCAGTTTATCGCGCAATTTCTGCTGCAAAATTGTGCATATTTCATATGTGCGTATCGCTCTATGTAGCTTGTCCAATGGAGCTGTTCACAGCTCATTGTCGCTTGTACATGACCTTTTTGTTTTTTTTTGGCGGATGTCACGCGATTCGGCCCCAATAGACTCGATGGTGTTGGCGCAAAATCGCGCATTACCGGCGATATCTCGTGACACTAGGGTCACTTTTTCACTGCAAAATGTAAGGAAAAAATGATGCGGCATCAAGATCGTTGTTGATTGGTTACAGCAATGCAGTCCCGCCCACAAAACACGCTATGTAGCGCGATAAAATGTGCACTGTCGCTCAATATCGTGCAATGTAGCTCAAAGCATTTCACCACGAAATCGTGCCGAGAAACGCGCAATATCCATGTCGCTCAGTGTGAATGGGGTCTTAATGTGACAACTGATTGCATTAAGGGCAGGAAGTTAGCTGTGTGCTGTAAAATATTTCCTCCATACTCCTCTATAGAGCAGGGGTTAGGCAACATCTGCACTCCAGCTGCGGTTATACTACAAGTCCCAGGAGGCATTGGAAAACTCTGACAGCCACAGGCTTAACTTTGAGGCACGGGCGTGAAGGGATTTGTAGTTTAATCACAGCCGGAGTGCCGAGGTCGCCTTTTCTAAATGTTATAAAAAGCGCATTGATTGGAGGCAGCCTGTGATCCTGGGGTACTGAGGAATCTGCCCCCATGGTGGGTTTCTGTTCTCTCTCTCGAGCTGTTTGAGAGGGGTGTCTCTCACAGGAAGGCCGGGGGTAAGGGGAATTTTTCCCGATAGGTATTCCTGAGAATCCGAAGCTGCCTTGCAACACCACATAGGCAAACCTGCTTGCGTGCCATTTTGCAGTATATGAAATCTCATGAGCTTGGTAATGTCATCTCAAAAGTAGTTTTCAATATTGAAAAATCTGCAGCTTTCGTTAGTAAAAATCATTGGCGATTCTGCCAGGAAGGTTCTTTGTTTAGGCACTTCCTGTTAGATTTTGAGTGTTGTTGTCACCCCCCATATCTGCGGAGTGTGGGCTTGTGTTGTCACACTGGGTTCGTGATGGAGACATGACTCCGCTTTCAAGAAACGTCACACAGACATGTTGTAGCCATCAGAAAACCGGCCATGAGCAATGCTGTCCTGCAAGGGTTGCCAACCTCTGGCCCTCCAGCTATGGTGAAACTACAAATCCCATGATGCATCTCCCTGGGAGACATGTCTGAGAATCTTGCAATGCCTCATGGGATTTGTAGTTCCACCACAGCTGGAGTTGGCTCCCTCTGCTGTACTGCCAGACAGGAATTCGCTGCAAGAGATTGAGCTTCAATTAACAGGAAGTGATTTTTTTTAATGGTTTTATTAAAAACCTGCCAATTGTTTATAACACTCAATGGTTTAGCAAATGTAATATTATTCTGATAAACATTTATTATATTTGAATGCAGTTTAATTCTTTTTTAAAACTCGAATATATATGCTATACGCACACCACCATTTTAAACTTATGTCAACTGCTGTGGAATCACAAGTCCCAGAATGAATGGAAAGCCAGGTCCCTGTACCCACAGCACGGCTCGTGGCTGCTCCACCCCTATGGCAACACAACAAAGAGCTCCTTCATCATCGAGCCTCCCCAGTCACATGACTTTTTCCCCTGAGGCGTCCATCTTTACTACGGGAACCCCACCCTCCCCCGCGGCCTGCTAACAGTATCCAGCATTGAAGAGGGCGGCGCGGCAAACAAAGTGTCCGCTGGCGTGCCTCGACGGTGTGACGTCGCCGCCGGCAGGAAGCCTATGGGCGAACGAGCCTGGGCGACACGTGACCCCCAGCTGGCTGACGTCACGGCGTGTTTAGCGGTTTCACCTCAGCGCGGCGTCGCCTTCTGTTCGTCAGTGAAAAGCAGCAAACGGAGATCGGAATGGGAGTAACGGTGGACTGTATCAGCAACGGGGACGGTAATGTGGCCGCCTGTGACTACGGGGGTGCCGGGAGTGAGGGAGGAGTTGCCGGTGGGGGGGGCGCAGGTTCGCATTTCAGGTTAGTTTTAACCTTTGTCTGGCCGGGGCCGCTGAGGCCTATAGTCCTTCGGCGGCTGGAGGGCCCCTTGGTCGTAGGGTGGAGAACAATGGCGGCTGAGGGAGCGCACGGCTCGGCACTGGAGGCAACGGGCCAGGGCACTGAGGAGACGGGGCGGCGCCATATTGTACGGAGGGAACGATAGGAAACCCCTTACAGGGCTCTCCCTCAGTCAGCGTCACCCGCGGCCTTTCCGCGTGCCGTAACGTGCGTTATCCAGCTAAGTATATTTTTTTCGAACGTTAAAATGCATTCATGCTATTTAGCTTTTTTTTTTTTTTTTTTTTTTTTAGCTCAGCATTTTTTTTAATGTTACCTGTTGAGTCCCTTGTAGCTCGAAAAAGTAGCTTTTTTTTGTTCTTTTTTGACAGAATTGCTTATTTTTGTCCCCATAGACTTCAATGGGCGCACCTGCAAAATGGGTGACTTCACGCCTAACAACCGCCTCCTAAGGGAGTGAAAATCTGTAGCGGGGATATAAATACCAGAAAGGAAGTGAGTGAAAATCTGTAGTGGGGGCACAGACCAAAAATACCAGGCAGGAAGTGAGTGAAAATAGCGGGGACACAGACCAAAAATACCAGGCAGGAAGTGCGTGAAAATCTGTAGCGGGGAAACAGACAAAAAATAGCAGGCAAGAAGTGCGTGAAAATCTGTAGCAGGGACACGGGGATATAAATACCAGAAAGGAAGTACGTGAAAATCTGTAGCGGGGAAACGGACAAAAAATACCAGGCAGGAAGTGCGTGAAAATCTGTAGCGGGGATATAAATACCAGAAAGGAAGTGCGTGAAAATCTGTAGCGGGGGCACAGACAAAAAATACCAGGCAGGAAGTGCGTGAAAATCTGTAGCGGGGAAACAGACGGATTAAGAAATACCAGATGGGAAGTGAGTGAGAATCTGTAATGGGGACACAGACGGAATAAAAAAACCAGACCGGAAGTGAGAGGTGCTCTAACAGGGACACAGTTTCCTGTTCCCCTCACTTTCTGTCTGGTAAAATGACCTTTGCAGTGGAACTTCCCCTGCACTAGGGTGGAAATGGTTGTTTGTGTGTCTGGGGTGTCAGGTAAAGCAGTCTTGCTTCCCTAATCCTCACTCTCAGTCCTCTGTCTCCCCCCACGCTGCGACCGGTGGACTCTCCCTCGGCATCCTCATGTA
>NW_017306505.1:1438541-1440194 GCF_000935625.1 Nanorana parkeri | reverse complement strand
AACCTTAGTTGTATGGGCCTGCGGTTGCCAGTCCTGGAGCCTGCGGAGGCGATTTATTGGGGAAGTAGAAATATCCCAGGTACCTTTTGACCTAAACATTTAACCCCTGGTGTGCAGGGCAGCTTCACTGGAAGGGGAGGTTTTTTAATTTGCAGATAGTGAGATAAAGGGGGGAAGTGTCTGCTCTGATAGTATGTTTCCAGCAGATCCCTCCTGTGTATGGGTCGCTTTAGTTTCGAAGGCTGCTCCCTCCCTGATTCATGTTCTCTTCTCTTACCTAGGGCGGACATTCCCAAAGAAAGGTCAGAAGGTCTACGTGCATTATGACGGTAAGTTTTTCCTGTTCTGAAGCCGTGTGGCTTTAAAGAGACCCTGTCAAGTCGCTCCAGACTACGAGTTTCCATGCAATAGAAAGGTCGTATAGACTGACTGACAGTCATAATCTGCTTGCTGTGGATAGGGCACATTCTTGTTATTAATCGTTCCCATTGTTCTCCAAGCCGTTGCTTTGAGTGGTTAGATGAAGGCTCGCATGTGTTCACCCTGACTCCATTTTCTAAGTCGCTTATTGTGTATGGAGTGTGCAGCTGCATGCCCGCAACTATTGTGTGATTTCTAATGCCAGTCAGAGGACTGTTGTAAAGATGCACACAGAACTACCTAGGTGTAAGTAAATGCCAGCCCTGGCTGCTAAACCCATCACTGCAGCTACACCAGCAATCTGTTATGCAGTGAAAGCAAATGAATGGAAATTGAATCAAGAGCGCCACCTAGTGGCAGGTTCAGAGGCCGTTTAATATGCGAGATTTCATATTCTAATACTTGCAACCCATAGCGTAATTATTTAATTAGACGGTCACCTTACCGGTCTCTGCCTCCTTCTTACACTCTGCTTACCTGGTCTGCCTCGCTGACAATGCTCGCATCTAGTCAGTTGTTAGGCCAGAGCTGTGTCATGTGACTGAGGGAGGGGCTTCACTTGCATCAGTGGCATGGGAGTGCAGGTAAGGTTAGGGAGCGGAGCCTTTGTAGAGCCCCTGTCGCTTTACCCTGCTTTGTCTCTTTAAGGAAATGGTACAAAACCACTAAACGTACCCTTTAATCCCCTACTTATTCTTAGTCTTTGGACTTGTGGGTACTTGTAATCTTCTATTATAGGGAGGAAAAAATAATCAACTGTGCCCATATTAAATGTTCTTTTCTATAAAGCAGCAGCAGAACACACCCATTGCGGCTCACTGCTGATTGAATTAGTGCACGTTTGTAGTGTGCCCCTTTCTAACGCAGGAAGTTGGGCTGCTTCTGTCTTCCTGGAGTCTGGCTGATTTCCTGTCTCGCTGCTGTTGCCAGAGATTTGATTGTTTACTTTCCAGGTTCTCTGCGACTGCTTATCACTGGCCTTTTGAAGCAGAATGCTGCTTAACATTCACTTTAAGGCCTTTGGTAATTAATGCACCATTTTCGCCCTAGGCCTTTGTTATCTTGTAGTTCAACGCCTACGGTCATGCCCAATTTTATGCCAACCATTAAATAACCAACAGTAAATAATTATATCTTTGTATTCGGCATATGTGTATTTAAAAAAAAACCCCCACTGGTTAATGGGTAGTCCCCCTACAATTGCGGTATTGCTTTAAGTATATTCCTGGTGGT
>NW_017306505.1:1420394-1438518 GCF_000935625.1 Nanorana parkeri | reverse complement strand
CCCCTCGTCAGTATGCTCCTTGTATTGCTCCCTCCCCTAGGCTTCGCTCTGCTATACAGGGACTGCAAGAGGCTGATGGCAAATCGTACTTGGATGGCTTATATTTAAAGTGACACTAAACTCAGGAGTTAAAATCTTAATAGTTGAGGTACTTGAATGTATTTTTAACAAAAATGTATCTTATTTGTGTATCACTCATTGCTGACACTGTCCTTCCTTCTGGAGGGTGGCTACTTTTGTTCCCTATGGTCTCTGTGTGTGTTGTAAAAAATAAACACGGGAGCGAACTTGGAGCAGCAGCTACTTTGCCATGGGGAATAAAAGTAGCCCCCTCCAAAAGGAAGGACAGTGTCGGCACCAATTCAGAGATGATTGGAGGATCTACAGCGGAGGGATACACAAGATACATTGTTGTTAATAGTTGAGGTACTTGAATGTGTTTTTAAGATTTTACTCCTCAGTTTAGTGTCACTTTAACACCTCTATTGATTTATTAAGGATTGCAGAGCTGCATTGGTTTCTTTTAGATCAGCCTGTACGTCCACTTCTCTAGTCACTGAAAAGGCCTTTTGTCACAAATAACAGGTGGCAGAGATTTTTGCCCTTTTATGCCGATATCATTTGTCCTTTTTTTTAATTTTCAGATCCAACTTCGTTATCTGCATATGAAGAGTGCTGTTTAACTTTTATTTATCCTTTTCCTTAAGGCTTTTTGGAAAACGGCAAGAAGTTTGACTCTTCCCGAGATAGAAATAAGCCTTTCTGCTTCACCATTGGGCGGAAGGAGGTGATCCGTGGCTGGGACGAGGGCGTTGCACAGGTAATGAACACATTCTCTGCAGGAATTTCTATGAAACCGATACATTTTTCCATGTAATATGTTACCATCTGTGCAAACCTCAGATGCGGGCAAACTTGCTTACCATCTGTGCATCCCTGCCCTGGTTCTCTAGCAGTGCTCACATCCACTAATTTGCCAGGTTCTGCTTTTTTGGGCACCCAGTTAAAGAATAGATCGGGGGGCATTTGAAATACTACTGCACATTGTTCGGTTTTTCTGTTGGCCATGTTCACTTGCGGGGTCTCTATGTAGCCCTATTGTAGTCAACATAACTCATGCGCTCCCCATGGTACCACCTACATGAAGCCACGCTGTCGACGTAAATAGGCTGCAGTGTTAAGAGTTGAAAAACCAATGCAACAATATGTGCAATAAGGTTTATTAAAAGCAGATTACTGTAATGAGCACTTGCATCTCTGTGTTCAGAAATGCTCATGGGACATGTAGCCCCGTAATCACAGATTGTGTTTGCACACTGACCAGTAATTGGGAGAAGCGCTGTGCCAGGGAGACATTTCTAAAAGGTACATTAAACGCTTAGAGGAGTAGATGCAAAATAATGTCATTGGGGAATTTTTTCCAAATCCGCAAAGCAGTTACTAACAGTTCAGTTTACTGCAGGCGCATTGCCTAATTTTTTTGAGGCACGTACATTTATTCTCAATAATTACAATGTGTAATTGTTCTTTAACACATGGGCTGGTTCAGGCCGGTGATGGTTTCACATAGTTTATATTATAGGAGCAGAGAAAGGACCTGTATGAGCTGTTTGTAAATTTGTGATTGATGCAAAATGTGAGGTTTTCAATATTAGTCTTCATGTTGAAAAAACAAAAAAAGAATGTCTTGAGAGTTCTTGAGTTTAATAACAATTCACTTAAAGCAATGTCTGTCTTGGTGAGTTTAGCCTATATTGTCCTGTGCAGGTATGTGGGGTGAGTTTAGCCTATATAGTACTGTGCAGGTATGTGGGGTGAGTTTAGCCTAGATCGTACTGTGCAGGGATGTGGGGTGAGTTTAGCCTAGATCGTACTGTGCAGGGATGTGGGGTGAGTTTAGCCTAGATCGTACTGTGCAGGGATGTGGGGTGAGTTTAGCCTAGATCGTACTGTGCAGGGATGTGGGGTGAGTTTAGCCTAGATCGTACTGTGCAGGGATGTGGGGTGAGTTTAGCCTAGATCGTACTGTGCAGGGATGTGGGGTGAGTTTAGCCTAGATCGTACTGTGCAGGGATGTGGGGTGAGTTTAGCCTAGATCGTACTGTGCAGGGATGTGGGGTGAGTTTAGCCTAGATCGTACTGTGCAGGGATGTGGGGTGAGTTTAGCCTAGATCGTACTGTGCAGGGATGTGGGGTGAGTTTAGCCTAGATCGTACTGTGCAGGGATGTGGGGTGAGTTTAGCCTAGATCGTACTGTGCAGGGATGTGGGGTGAGTTTAGCCTAGATCGTACTGTGCAGGGATGTGGGGTGAGTTTAGCCTAGATCGTACTGTGCAGGGATGTGGGGTGAGTTTAGCCTAGATCGTACTGTGCAGGGATGTGGGGTGAGTTTAGCCTAGATCGTACTGTGCAGGGATGTGGGGTGAGTTTAGCCTAGATCGTACTGTGCAGGGATGTGGGGTGAGTTTAGCCTAGATCGTACTGTGCAGGGATGTGGGGTGAGTTTAGCCTAGATCGTACTGTGCAGGGATGTGGGGTGAGTTTAGCCTAGATCGTACTGTGCAGGGATGTGGGGTGAGTTTAGCCTAGATCGTACTGTGCAGGGATGTGGGGTGAGTTTAGCCTAGATCGTACTGTGCAGGGATGTGGGGTGAGTTTAGCCTAGATCGTACTGTGCAGGGATGTGGGGTGAGTTTAGCCTAGATCGTACTGTGCAGGGATGTGGGGTGAGTTTAGCCTAGATCGTACTGTGCAGGGATGTGGGGTGAGTTTAGCCTAGATCGTACTGTGCAGGGATGTGGGGTGAGTTTAGCCTAGATCGTACTGTGCAGGGATGTGGGGTGAGTTTAGCCTAGATCGTACTGTGCAGGGATGTGGGGTGAGTTTAGCCTAGATCGTACTGTGCAGGGATGTGGGGTGAGTTTAGCCTAGATCGTACTGTGCAGGGATGTGGGGTGAGTTTAGCCTAGATCGTACTGTGCAGGGATGTGGGGTGAGTTTAGCCTAGATCGTACTGTGCAGGGATGTGGGGTGAGTTTAGCCTAGATCGTACTGTGCAGGGATGTGGGGTGAGTTTAGCCTAGATCGTACTGTGCAGGGATGTGGGGTGAGTTTAGCCTAGATCGTACTGTGCAGGGATGTGGGGTGAGTTTAGCCTAGATCGTACTGTGCAGGGATGTGGGGTGAGTTTAGCCTAGATCGTACTGTGCAGGGATGTGGGGTGAGTTTAGCCTAGATCGTACTGTGCAGGGATGTGGGGTGAGTTTAGCCTAGATCGTACTGTGCAGGGATGTGGGGTGAGTTTAGCCTAGATCGTACTGTGCAGGGATGTGGGGTGAGTTTAGCCTAGATCGTACTGTGCAGGGATGTGGGGTGAGTTTAGCCTAGATCGTACTGTGCAGGGATGTGGGGTGAGTTTAGCCTAGATCGTACTGTGCAGGGATGTGGGGTGAGTTTAGCCTAGATCGTACTGTGCAGGGATGTGGGGTGAGTTTAGCCTAGATCGTACTGTGCAGGGATGTGGGGTGAGTTTAGCCTAGATCGTACTGTGCAGGGATGTGGGGTGAGTTTAGCCTAGATCGTACTGTGCAGGGATGTGGGGTGAGTTTAGCCTAGATCGTACTGTGCAGGGATGTGGGGTGAGTTTAGCCTAGATCGTACTGTGCAGGGATGTGGGGTGAGTTTAGCCTAGATCGTACTGTGCAGGGATGTGGGGTGAGTTTAGCCTAGATCGTACTGTGCAGGGATGTGGGGTGAGTTTAGCCTAGATCGTACTGTGCAGGGATGTGGGGTGAGTTTAGCCTAGATCGTACTGTGCAGGGATGTGGGGTGAGTTTAGCCTAGATCGTACTGTGCAGGGATGTGGGGTGAGTTTAGCCTAGATCGTACTGTGCAGGGATGTGGGGTGAGTTTAGCCTAGATCGTACTGTGCAGGGATGTGGGGTGAGTTTAGCCTAGATCGTACTGTGCAGGGATGTGGGGTGAGTTTAGCCTAGATCGTACTGTGCAGGGATGTGGGGTGAGTTTAGCCTAGATCGTACTGTGCAGGGATGTGGGGTGAGTTTAGCCTAGATCGTACTGTGCAGGTATGTGGGGGGAGTTTAGCCTATATAGTACTGTGCAGGTATGTGGGGTGTTGGGGAACACAGCTCAGGTCTGCCATTGAACAGGATGCTGCTGCATTGGTCAGTCCATGTTTTTTTCCTTTTACAGATGAGTGTGGGGCAAAAGGCGCGTCTTGTCTGTACCCCAGACTTTGCGTATGGACCCACAGGACATCCAGGCATCATTCCTGCTAATGCCACGCTTTTGTTTGAAGTGGAGCTGCTGCAAATAGTTTGAGGGCCGCTCTGGCCCGAAGTGTGGGTATGTGAGGTGCGGAGAGATATCTCCTCCCCATGACTGGTTTGCATGTTCATCCTTTAACCTCTACCATCTCTGATAACGTATTCTTTGTGCATGCTGCTTTGGGTTCCTGCTTCCTTGCCTATCATTAATTCCTTAACATGTCCTCCATATTGACTCTGATTCCATCTTTTCTTGCCCAACATTTGTTCATACTATACCTGCCTCCCCTGCCTGTGGGAAATAATTGCATAGCCTGTGTTGCTTTTCAGATTTTTTTTTTTTTTTTTGTGTGTGCCTGTTTACCCTTTACAATCCCTTTTCATTTTCTTCTATCACTGCAGTAACACTGCCTCCATCTTTTCTGTGTCCTACCTTTCTTTGGCTCATGAACCACGACAATACTTTAACCTACTAACATCGCCGCCATGTCTGCATCCTCCATGCCATCCAGCTTTGCATGATATCTGCAAGTTATGTTCCTTTCTATATTTACCTGCCAGCCTCTACTCTCTTCCCCAAACTTCTTCCTCATTATACACTTGGCACCCTCGCTTCACTTATTCATACCTGACACCTCATAATCTTTTCCTCCCAGACTCCTGCGCCCCAGGCTGACTGTTTCTTCTTGGCCTTGTGCCTTCTGTCTCCTTCCAGGTTTCGGGATCGGTCTGCCTGCAATGATTATCCTCCGTTGTGGGCAGAGTGCGGATCACAGCGTGAACTCAGCCTGACCCCCCCGCCCCACCCCCCTCCTTCCACTCTTCCACAAAATGCCTTCTTACCACAGGTTGTGTCCTCCACCCCCTCCTGGGTGGCTGAAGTTACTGAGCATTTCACTGGATGTTTTCACGAAACAGTTAAGGAAGCTGCGGCTGAACAGTCACTCTGTGGAGCCGGCCTCGTCCCAGTGCTCTCGGGACGGGATGGTGGGGTTTTTTTTTTTTTCCGTTAATTTGAGGCCGCCTTCGTAGGGTTGGAGGACAGGCACTGTAAGCCATTCCAGAGCTACCTGCTTGTGTGCCGCAGAGCCCGCCATGCCCGATTCCAGTGTCCTGCAGCTCCCACCTTTCCTCCAGTCACATGGTATGGTCCAGTCTTGTCTGCACCGCATGCAGCACCCACCGCACACTGTTCACATTAAACAACTTTTTCTCTACTGGAAGGTCTTGTGTCTCTGCCCTGAAGTCACAATAAATGATCTGTAACTTGGTAAAATGTGTGTCGCTCGTGTTTATCCGATGTGTATTCTTCAAACACTGCATGCTAATATTTTGTGAACTTCAAGTGAAAAACTTTAAGATTTTTATTAACAGATTCACCCTCAGTTCCTGTCCAACTGACAAAGGTTTCACCTGGAAGGAAGTGAGGGAGGAAATCTGCAACATAGAGACGCAGAAATAAAAATATATGAGGTGCTTCTAGCCTTTCCCTATTCTATTAAAGTAGTATTAAGGTCTGGGCATTTTACCTTAATCCCTTCTCTGCATATGGGTAAAAACCGCCCAGTACCTACCTTTTTTTTTTCTCTCCCATTCCACACACACACACACACACACACCACACACCACACACCACACACCACACACCACACACCACACACTCTCCGTACGCCTAGGTATGAACCTAGCCTCACCTGTCATCTGGCATCCACGGAGATTGGTAGATTTCGGTTAAATGTAGTTTCTGGTTGCTTGAGAGTTACTATTAAAAAGGTCTAGGTAATGCTTTACCCCATACTATACCGTATCATAAACTTTGTATTGACTTCATATCAATATTGAAATGCAGTCATCAAAAGCAAATTATGACAAATAGACACGATCGTGTTCAGGATAATGCATGCTGTAGATGAGCACAACAGTGAGTACACAGGATTATTTTTTGTGGTTAGATGAGAGTTCTGGTTGAATACCGGATAACGGAGTTTACGGTGTATTGCCTTTAATCATTCTGTAGGCAAAAGGAGCAGATAACCTTTGCACTGTAGAGGCAGACCCACTGCCAGGTTAAAGGTCTTTCTCGGATGCACAGATACTGTTTTTTCGGTATCGAGTAGCGATATATTTTTTTCCCCGTACTCGCCAATACCGGACATCCCATGAAGGAAGCTGACGTGGCATTACTCGCTGTCCGCATTCCTAATTTGCCATGCTGCTGGCTTTCTGGGTAATGACTTGCTACCCAGCTTTATGATTGGCCAGCTTCCTGACCAATTAGGAAGTCGGGCGGCAGGTAATTACACGCCAGAGTTCACTGTTCATTTAGTCTAGGGAGCGGTAATAAAGTTACACTCACCTAAACCACAATCCCATCTGGCTCCTACACAGCTCCCTGCAGCCTGCCTCCTTCTCTGCAATGGTAGTATGTCCGTTGGCGTTCCCCCCGTCCTATATCCTGTAGCCTCACTGCGAGGGTTAAGATTTGATTTGCCCAGAGTTATGCTTTAAGCATCCTTTTAGCTTCAGTTTGAGAATGTTAAACACAGATCTTAATGGGAGTGCAGACTGTCACTAGCAGGCTTTCAACAAGCTTCAGGGCTCGTTCACACCAATTGTGGCCCCTGCTGTCGCCTTGCAGTCGCTCACAAAACTACCCCCTATGTTCTGGGGTGAGAGGGGGTGTGGCGGTGCACTGAAGTCAATGGCACCCCAGCCACACCCACCCACAATGTGATCAGACACGTGGCAAACATTGCCTGGGTTCTGTTCCACTGCAAACGCAAAAAATAGTCTGCCCTATTTTTTGTGTTTGCAGTGGAAACAGCGATATCTGTTCACCAGAGACCGGTGACATCACTGAGAATGCGGCCAATCCATTCACTAGAGACCAGTGACATCACAGAGAATGCAGCCTATCCAGTCACTAGAGACCGGTGACATCACTGAGAATGCAGCCTATCCAATCACTAGAGACCGGTGACATCACTGAGAATGCAGCCTATCCAATCACTAGAGACCGGTGACATCACTGAGAATGCAGCCTATCCAATCACTAGAGACCGGTGACATCACTGAGAATGCAGCCTATCCAATCACTAGAGACCGGTGACATCACTGAGAATGCAGCCTATCCAATCACTAGAGACCGGTGACATCACTGAGAATGCAGCCTATCCAATCACTAGAGACCGGTGACATCACTGAGAATGCAGCCTATCCAATCACTAGAGACCGGTGACATCACTGAGAATGCAGCCTATCCAATCACTAGAGACCGGTGACATCACTGAGAATGCAGCCTATCCAATCACTAGAGACCGGTGACATCACTGAGAATGCAGCCTATCCAATCACTAGAGACCGGTGACATCACTGAGAATGCAGCCTATCCAATCACTAGAGACCGGTGACATCACTGAGAATGCAGCCTATCCAATCACTAGAGACCGGTGACATCACTGAGAATGCAGCCTATCCAATCACTAGAGACCGGTGACATCACTGAGAATGCAGCCTATCCAATCACTAGAGACCGGTGACATCACTGAGAATGCAGCCTATCCAATCACTAGAGACCGGTGACATCACTGAGAATGCAGCCTATCCAATCACTAGAGACCGGTGACATCACTGAGAATGCAGCCTATCCAATCACTAGAGACCGGTGACATCACTGAGAATGCAGCCTATCCAATCACTAGAGACCGGTGACATCACTGAGAATGCAGCCTATCCAATCACTAGAGACCGGTGACATCACTGAGAATGCAGCCTATCCAATCACTAGAGACCGGTGACATCACTGAGAATGCAGCCTATCCAATCACTAGAGACCGGTGACATCACTGAGAATGCAGCCTATCCAATCACTAGAGACCGGTGACATCACTGAGAATGCAGCCTATCCAATCACTAGAGACCGGTGACATCACTGAGAATGCAGCCTATCCAATCACTAGAGACCGGTGACATCACTGAGAATGCAGCCTATCCAATCACTAGAGACCGGTGACATCACTGAGAATGCAGCCTATCCAATCACTAGAGACCGGTGACATCACTGAGAATGCAGCCTATCCAATCACTAGAGACCGGTGACATCACTGAGAATGCAGCCTATCCAATCACTAGAGACCGGTGACATCACTGAGAATGCAGCCTATCCAATCACTAGAGACCGGTGACATCACTGAGAATGCAGCCTATCCAATCACTAGAGACCGGTGACATCACTGAGAATGCAGCCTATCCAATCACTAGAGACCGGTGACATCACTGAGAATGCAGCCTATCCAATCACTAGAGACCGGTGACATCACTGAGAATGCAGCCTATCCAATCACTAGAGACCGGTGACATCACTGAGAATGCAGCCTATCCAATCACTAGAGACCGGTGACATCACTGAGAATGCAGCCTATCCAATCACTAGAGACCGGTGACATCACTGAGAATGCAGCCTATCCAATCACTAGAGACCGGTGACATCACTGAGAATGCAGCCTATCCAATCACTAGAGACCGGTGACATCACTGAGAATGCAGCCTATCCAATCACTAGAGACCGGTGACATCACTGAGAATGCAGCCTATCCAATCACTAGAGACCGGTGACATCACTGAGAATGCAGCCTATCCAATCACTAGAGACCGGTGACATCACTGAGAATGCAGCCTATCCAATCACTAGAGACCGGTGACATCACTGAGAATGCAGCCTATCCAATCACTAGAGACCGGTGACATCACTGAGAATGCAGCCTATCCAATCACTAGAGACCGGTGACATCACTGAGAATGCAGCCTATCCAGTCACTAGAGACCGGTGACATCACTGAGAACAAAGTTTTGATGAACCTCAGGTACAGTGTTTCCTTATCATGAGAAGTTATAAATGTCACAGACAGTGTCAGATATCGGTGAGCGGGCAATCTAGCAGATGACTTGATTCAGTGCGTGTGACATGGAAAGTGATGTAACCTGCGTGTTATCTCAAGGTGTGAGGACTCATGACATGTCTATTTATAGAGTCCGATAAGTCATTAGAGAGCAAATAAAAGTTAAAGTATAATTAAAGCCTCCAATGTTTTTGCATATATATGAGGCTAGCAAGCAGTAGATATATGCAAAAAGTGTATTAAAAAATGCTTTAAAAACGGTTTAAACTTACTTGACTTCTCCAATGAAGTGATCCTGTGTGGTAGATTATCTCCAGTGTAGCAGAAATTTCATGGAGGACAAGAGAAGTGGTACTGTGTAGAGTCCATACATACAGAATAAGAACAAATCCCGAGAATGACACCCAGCATACAGGACAGGAGAAGTGGTACTGTGCAGAGTCCATACATACAGAATAAGAACAGATACTGAGAATGACACCCGACATACAAGACAAGAGAAGTGGTACTGTGCAGAGTCCATACATACAGAATAAAAACAGATACCAAGAATCACACCCAGCATACAGGACAAGAGAAGTGGTACTGTGCAGAGTCCATACATACAGAATAAAAACAGATACTGAGAATGACACCCGACATACAAGACAAGAGAAGTGGTACTGTGCAGAGTCCACACATACAGAATAAAAACAGATACCAAGAATCACACACAGATGCCTGAGAAAGACCCAGATAAAGGGAGGCAATGGCCGTCTGGGTAGATTGTGCAGAAAACATTGAACACAAAGAATCTTGTTTAGGATGGATTTTGGTTTTTGGAAAATCCACAGGCTATAGAAGTCAACATTGGAGCCAACTTATTGGCTGGAATATTTGGACTTACCTTAGATAAAGACCTGTGCGGAGTCTTCCACTCCCATTGACAAGCTCTAGTCTCTTTGCTCCCATTCTCGGACCCTACAGTCTAGGAACTGCCCAACTATTCACTTTTGCATGACAGCTTTGGGCCTCATGGTGGCCTTCTTCCAGGCAGTGCCTTCCAGACTTGCAACTCAACATTCTGGCAGTGTGGGGCAAGTGGTATCAGTCTGACCACTGTGCACACTCCAGGTGAGCAAAATTGTCCTTAGTGGTCAACGTCTGGGCTTTGGAGAATGGTCACCCAACCCAGAGGTGTATCAAGTTCTTTGTTGCAGGTGGGGATGCCGATTGTGGACCTGCTGACCTCAAGATCCAAATATAAACTGTACACACTTGTTGCCAGGACCAGGGATCATCAGGTTTCACAGTGGATGGTCTAGTGACTCTATGGGATTAGTTCAGTCCTATCTACGCCGTTCCCCCCTGAACCTTCTTCCTTGCTTGCTCTGCAGGATTGTGATGGAGGCCATTCTGGTGATCCTCAATGTGCCCCAGTAGATCATGCTTCTAATCAGGCTTCTGGCAGACTCCAGAATCAGCTGTATCTTCTGCTCTCATGGACCAGTGATCCAATCACCTGAAGGCAGCTGCATTACCTAATAGTCTAGGAAAGAAAGGAGCCTGTGTCTTATAATATACAAACATTCTACTTTTGTCCATTAAACATTCTAAAAACATTCTATTTTTGTTTATTAAAAAGTATACATTTATATTTCCTATAACTAGGGTAAGTCTGTTTTGGTATTAGCTTCCGGTAATCCCATGGAACCCCCCCAGTAGGAGCCATTCAGGGCACACAGGTACAATATGAAAATGCAAGCAGGAGCGGAGGGCAGAGGGATGACCTCATGAGTGGGTCCAAGCACGGCCAATATTTTCTAATTGCATTGTCCTCTGCAGAGATCCAGGATATATTTTTAAACACTGGTAGCAAAATTAGTTGAATAAGACTGTATTTAGGCTTCAGGAATCTGTCCAGTCCTACCCAGTCCAAATTCAACGTTTAAAGTGAACCCTTTCTTTTGTAGGGAGAAGGAAATGGATCACTTAACGTGGAATCAAAACAACTACACTGAGTGGCCAGATTATTATGGCCACCCCATCAGTACTGTCGTGGTAAACAACCTGCTTCCCTATTTATAATGGTCTGGCCTTCTAGCAACTTCAGCGCCTAATTATAGCTAATTTGCCTACAAACGTCAGGTGGTCATAATAATCTGGCCACTCAGTGTATATTTGTAAGCAGGAGGGGTTTTTGTATTGCAGCAGAGACACACGTTTGCCTCGGCTTCCATAAAGGCGTCTTAGGTTAGCAAGCTTCTTTGAACTGTACTCGGAGCTATGTGTAAGAGTCTTGAGATGCCTCGGTGTGCGGGCGTTATGTCATCCCAGGACGGCCAATTAAGATTACCGAAGATGCCCAAGTCGGAAGACTGCAGAGATGCTGGTGCCAGCGAAGGAGTTTGCATACATCGGATTGCTGGACAGGCGTGAGAATTGGCAGACTTTAACTCAGCAGATTACCTTTCCTTGCTCCCACGCTGCTCTGTTCTTCTGCTTGGAGTGATAAAGTATGTGACTCCCCCCCATGTGACAGTGCCCCCTTGATTGGGCCAGGTCTGTTACATAGGGCTGGGGAAGAATCCATAGGCCTGTGAGAGCTCTGAGAAGCCAGTTTGGAACTACTTTCACAGGGCTTTTGTCTCCTCTGTCTTGGGAAGTGGGCGAGCTAAGTGATCCTTTTATTTCACCTACATGGACAAGGTATTGGGTCACTTAAAGGTGATACAGTCACTTGCCCATTCAGTGTCTGCAGAGAGTCCACCTCCCTTGCTATGTATATTCATGGACATTTTATTGCCACCTCCCTATTCCACCCTGGGGAAGCTTTAGTGTCGGAGCTTACCTGGTTGGGTGATGAGCATTTTCACATGGACAAGGTCATATGCCCCCCCGCTCCATAGAGCAGGGGTAGCCAAACTTTGGCTCTCAAGCTGTGGTGAAACTACAAATCCCATGATGCATCTCTCTCCGGGAGTCATGTCTGTGGCTGTGAGAATCTTGCAATGCCTCATGGGATTTTTAGTTCCACCACAGCTGGAGGGCATCGGAGGGAGGCTTCTATGAGAGGAGGTGAGGCAGTTAAGGTCCCCACACACCTTACGATAATCGCGGTAAATCCCGCGATCGTACGATTATCGTAAGGTGTGGAAGCCGTGCGACCTCTGCTACTGTAAGGTCGCACGACTTTTAACTTACAAGCATGTTCGAAAACCCGCCGAGCATCGTACGATGTTCGGCGGGTGTGTAGCATGTTCATACGATAAAAGCCGGACGGGCCGGTGTGCGCAAGCGCACACTCCCCGTTCGGCATTGCGGTCATCGGAAGCCCGCCCCTCAGGGGGCGTGGCTTGCGATCATCGCAAGTACGATCTGCCTATGCAAGATGGGCAGATCGTACGTTTTTTTTAAGTACCTTACAACCATCGCAAGACAAAAGTCTTGCGCTGGTTGTACGGTGTGTGCCCAGCCTTAGAGAGATGGATATGGGGGGGGGTTATCAATAGACACTATTAGCCCTGAATGGGCAAAGGGGCCAATTATTATAATACAGGATTTATATAGCGCCAGCAGTGTGCGCAGCGCTATACAATATAAGGAAGACATTACAATCACAATACAATACAAGACAAGATGGTAAGGAGGGTCCTGCCCCTGAGGGCTTACAATCTAAAAGGGAGGGGCCAGTGATACATGAGGAGGGAGCTGTGTGGGGATGAATTGTTTGAGAACATGATGGTTGAGTGGTTAGGTTGAGGTGGGATAGGTTTCCCTGAAGAGATGAGTCTTTAGGGAATGCCTACAGGCCGTCAAGGTGGGCGATAGATGGACAGGTTGGGGTAAAGAGTTCTCTTTAAGTCATCAGGCTACAATTGGTATCGCTACCTGCACTGACACATACCGGCCCCGCTCCGTATCATCCTGTGGAAGTCACTGACACAGATAATATGTTGTAATTAGGGATACATTCCTCAGTGTTTTCTATACAATGTATATATAAATATATCACGTGTGCGGAGTTTGGATCTGCAGAGGACTCAAATTACTTGCGTATTACCTACAACCTGTTCAGCCAGTTACTTCCTACTGGTGACCTCAATGTCTTGTGACCTGAATGATGTCATCGCCCCGCCTTGTGTCAGGTCTATAAAGGGAGAGGACTGCAGATCAGGTGTATGACAGGATCCGAGGTGCTGCAAGGATTAGGTGAGTGCAGTTATACTATCTCCCACAATTTGCTGCTTTTGTTGTATGCGCAGAAAGCCTGTCTGTGCATTATTGTAATAATACAGGATTTATATAGCGCCAACAGTTTGCACAGCGCATTACAATATAAGTCAAGACAAGATGGTGAGGAGGGCATGCTGGTGCTTGTAGTTCTGGAGAAGAAGAGATGTATTGCTTGGTTGTTACAGTTACTCGTGCTATAGTAGTCGGTTGTTGGTTGGCTTTCTATTAATTTTCCCAGGGATTTGCAGGGCATGCTGGGACTTGTAGTTTTCTCATTTGCTTTGGTGTATTCTTCATTTTAAAATCAAACTTAAGCTGGCCATTCTGTTAAAAGAAAATCAAAGGAGCCGGGGGGACAATTGTCGGTCGTACAGTGACTACATCCTATCAGATACAGTCACTATTGGGGTGTTTAGACAGACGCAGGTGTTGTGGTTGCGGCAGCGCAGATTCCTACATCCGCACTGTTTTGTATGAATGGTGGAATCTGATGTATGACCAGATTAAGGGCCATGGAGCATGATGCAATCCCGTGACCGGCTAGAGAGGGCAGGTAAAATATGGCCGTGTTCCCACAGCATTGAACCGTTGCTGCTGGAAGCACTCTCCAGTAAAGGAGTGACACCTTAGTCATCTGGTCAGCGAGTAAGTGACACGGTTGTCATGGTTATAAGAGATGACAATTTCTCTGCCCTTTATAGCGATCGTGTTGCTGGCGAGTTGTTGCCAGTGTCCCATGGCACTCAATAGTCTTGCATGGCTGGCAGTTGGATGAGACATCTTATAGACAATGGGCCCTATACAATATGGACAATGCTCCAGATATTTGGCTCACAGAACAATGGTTTATGGCAGAGGCAGGCAACTCCAGCTGTTGTGGAACTACAAGTCCCATGAGGCAGTGCAAGACTGACGGTTAGAGACATGACTTCCAGAGGCACGGCTGGAGTTGCCCACTCCTGCTTAATGGGATGTTCCAAATAATTGTTCAAGTTGAAGGTATTGAGAAGTGCGAGACGTCACTCAAACCCTGCACCGTGTGTGCCCAATAAATCATTGTTTGTGGATTGTTGTCACGGTGGAGGTGTGCGGTATTGTGCCAAGAGTCAAGATGACGGTTCCTGCCACTCATAACCTAGACGCAGTGCCAGATAGCCGGTTATGTGCCAGACGTTCCTCTAAATCCGCCAGTCAGAGTTTATCGGACTGACGTTGTCTTGTTCATTTTTAGGATGTCAGTTGTCTCTGTGAAGTCACATGACCAGTTTCTGTGTCCCAGTCCTACCCAGTGCTGGGTTTCTGGTTCTCGGAGTTCTTTCATACCTGCGTGTTCCTCACCCCCTCCTGGAAGCGTCACACCCTGAGCTGCTTCTGACAGACTCTCTCCACACCGAGAGTTGTGACACCTACTCTCAGATTCCTCTTCTGTTATGTCTGCCGTTGTCATTTGTCCCTCTTTTCTGGGGACAGTCCCTGAGTTTCATCCTTTGCCCCAGGAAAAGCTGCACCCTCTGACCTGTCCAGATTGCTCCCTATTGTCCTCCAATACAAAACCATTCACATTTCTGTCTCCTGTATCTTCCAGACTTATCATCATTCAGAACTTTTCATTTCCTTCATACAGGACTTCGCCGATACTTCTTTCCACATGCCATCAGACATTCACTATTTTTAGACTTCTTCTGCTGCCTCCCTTCTCTGGAATTCCTTTCTCTATGTCATAGGCCCTTCGCCTTCCTTCTTCTAGAAGTTCTCTTGTGTTGCCTCCCTTCCCTGGAATTCCTTTCCACATGCCATAGGCCCTTCACCTTCTCTCTTCTAGAAGTTCTCTTGTGCTGCCTCCCTTCCCTGGAACTCCTTTCCGCATGCCATAGGCCCTTCACCTTCTCTATTCTAGGAGTTCTCTTGTGCTGCCTCCCTTCCCTGGAACTCCTTTCCGCATGCCATAGGCCCTTCACCTTCTCTCTTCTAGGAGTTCTCTTGTGCTGCCTCCCTTCTCTGGATTTCCTTTCCGCCTGCCATAGGCCCTCCACCTTCTCTCTTCTAGGAGTTCTCTTGTGCTGCCTCCCTTCCCTGGAACTCCTTTCCACATGCCATAGGCCCTTCACCTTCTCTATTCTAGGAGTTCTCTTGTGCTGCCTCCCTTCTCTGAAATTCCTTTCCTCATGCCATAGGCCCTTCATGTTCTCTCTTCTAGAAGTTCTCTTGTGCTGCCTCCCTTCCCTGGAACTCCTTTCCGCATGCCATAGGCCCTTCACCCTTCTAGAAGTTCTCTTGTGCTGCCTTCCTTCTCTGAAATTCCTTTCCTCATGCCATAGGCCCTTCACGTTCTCTCTCTTCTAGAAGTTCTCTTGTGTTGCCTCCCTTCCCTGGAACTCCTTTCCATATGCATTCAGAAACCCTCCCTCCTAGCCTTTCAAGTGTTTGCATAGCCAAAACGTCTCTGTTTGGTTTTGTGGATGAAGTAGCAAAGGGTTCTGCCCATCGCGATTTTCTTTTTATGCTGTTTGTGTCCCATCGGGGAGATTTCCCATCTCTTCCTATGCCACAGACCCAACAAGACAATATGGACCACCACCCAGAGGACCATAATGTATAATACTTTCCCTCCTCCCTGATCCATTCCTCTTTAATCTAGCTCATCTTCATGCCTGCTGCGGCTACACTCATTCCTATGGGTAAGCCAGGGATGGACAAATTCATATACGATTCAGGAGCCATTCTATCTCCAAAGTTAGGCGCCAGCTATCACTTTTTAGGAGCGTTGGCGACCTGGCTCCTGAGACTTGCCCAGCCTTGGGGAAAGCCATACACATGGCGGCCTCCATTGGTCCCTCTGAGTATGACTTACCCATAGGAATGAATGGGGCTGCTTGCACAGCATTAGGAAAAGTGAGCCGGTACCATGTGACCATGCCAGAGGAAAGCTCATGGGATCGGGGTGTAGGGCGAGTATAATCCCGAGTGGGTTGCATTGGGGGTTTGGGGCTTCGCTAAAGGTGACATTGTCCTTTAACTCACCCTGAAGACTTATAAAAAACATATATAATGCAGATTAAAGTCGCGTCTCTCTTTCCCCCGACTTTTCCTTGACTTTTCCTTGACTTTTCCTTGACTTTTCCTTGACTCTTCCTTGACTTTTGCTTGACTCTTCCTTGACTTTTGCTTGACTCTTCCTTGACTCCTCCCATTAGTACATAGATATCGCCAACATAACGTCTGCTACCAAAGCTCCCTTCCCCTTGAATCTTTCCCTTTCCTCTTTAGATTGTAAGCTCTTTTGCACATAGTTCTAGTGATTCTTGTACTTTCTATAATCCTGTCGTAGCTATCATTATATACACCGTAGCCTAGAACATCCTCATGGGTCCGGTACGATGGTGGGTCTGGGAGGCTTCGCTGTGTATATTTTCATATACAGGTCATATCTGGACTTGTCCCTCCCGGTTAGAAGGAAATACTTTTCCTCCTGCGTTGGCTTTGCACAATGTCTTTGTCATGCAGCCGCACGTTGTGTTCTTTTCACGCGTCGCTCACAGCGGATGGACGGGCTGCTATTTTATAACGTCAGAGTATTATTTATAGCTCACCTCGTCGTGTCACTGACTCTCGCTCTGACCTCATCAGGCAGAAATAATACTACCGGCAGAACATCAATATTGTCCTTGTCACAGCTCCGCACCCCGCTGTGACACCCTGCCTGGAAAAAGGGGAGTCGTTGTGTAATTGGCACTGGGCTGCTCGGCCATCTTGTGACTCAGCGGCGGCCATGTGTAAGAGAGCCAGTAAAGTGATTTCCTCTTGTGGGAGAACTCGCTCGGTGTGTGCGAGAACTTGCCAGGAGCTAGCTGCGGAATGTATTTGCGTGTTTCCTGCAACCTGAGCTTGTTGTGTACGGGTCGGTTTGGATCATTGCCACAGGCGCTTGTTCTCAGGAAGCCACCGCTGATATGGAACAAAGGGGATCAACGTCTCATTGATGACAGCGGGATCTCCGAATGTAGAGGGGCTTCAGTTATAATGATTATATATTGTAATCAAAGGAAACCCCTTTTCCCGCCATGTCGGCCCCCTTTTACCCATCCTAACTACGATCTGTTGGTTGGTCTATGTAAAGCTGGAGTGAGGAAGTGTTAAAGGCCCTGTGAGGTTTGTATTGCTGTGTATGTCCGTTCTCTGAGAAGATTCACCCGTTGTCACCGGTAGAGAAGGTGATAGGAAATGCCAAGGTTTGGAGCTGACACAGGAACAGGAAGTGAGGGGGAATCTTCCACTGGGGACAACTGTCTAAGACAAGGGTAGGAAACCTCGGCACTCCAGCTGTGGCGACACTACAAGTCCCATGAGGCATTGCACGGCTCTGACAGCCACAGGCATGACTCACAGAGGTATGATGGGAGTATTGTTGTTTCACCAAAGCTAGCGTGCCGAGGTGGCCTATCCCTGCTCTTAGAGGACATATCCCCTTGCTTTGCACAGATTTCCTCTGGCTTCCTGTTGCATCTCCAGGAAAATTGGACAAAGGCAGCAAAAAAAAATAAAACACTGGCTTTTAAAGTATTTGGCCGAAATTTGAGCTGTTTGTGGCCCTGCCCGCTCAACCAAACTTCATTATTCTGTTGACTTTTGTCGAAAGGAGCCGGATGGAGAATTCCCAAATGAACAGTGAGCACAGCCAATCAGCTGGCGGTGTGACTGAAGTCAGCCAATGGAAACTTTGGGTGC
>NW_017306505.1:1419897-1420365 GCF_000935625.1 Nanorana parkeri | reverse complement strand
GAGGTTCTTGTTAATCAACCCACCGTCATAGACAAGAGATCATTATTTAATGGAACATCCTGTGACAATCTTGTGTGCAATTCATACAATGGCGGCTGACAAGTCATCGTCTGATTGGACAGTTTGGATAACCTGAGATGAGCCGGTTGCATGGTTGTCTGCGTGCGTGTGTGTGTGCGTTCATCGTCTTCTTTCCTCCTCAGTATGATCCTGAACTCACCTAGAGGCACCTTCCATTAGTACGGTTGTATCGTGTGTGTGGCCGTGCCTGTGTCCTCCGAGCTGAAGGAAACAACCTTTGTCATCATATAGTGGTCACCTCTCCCCGGGGTAAAGGGGCCCCATAGACATTGTGATATACATATCAGTGAACCTTTCCCTCAACCGTTCATGATACAGTACCCGGGTGACTTCTTAGTTCTCCATTGCCGACCCCCCCCCCCATTTTTAAAGGGCCCTGTTCCTTGG
>NW_017306505.1:1414211-1417441 GCF_000935625.1 Nanorana parkeri | reverse complement strand
CATGCCATAGGCCCTTCACCTTCTCTATTCTAGGAGTTCTCTTGTGCTGCCTCCCTTCCCTGGAACTCCTTTCCGCATGCCATAGGCCCCTCACCTTCTCTCTTCTAGGAGTTCTCTTGTGCTGCCTCCCTTCTCTGGATTTCCTTTCCGCCTGCCATAGGCCCTCCACCTTCTCTCTTCTAGGAGTTCTCTTGTGCTGCCTCCCTTCTCTGGAACTCCTTTCCACATGCCATAGGCCCTTCACCTTCTCTATTCTAGGAGTTCTCTTGTGCTGCCTCCCTTCCCTGGAACTCCTTTCCGCATGCCATAGGCCCCTCACCTTCTCTCTTCTAGGAGTTCTCTTGTGCTGCCTCCCTTCTCTGGATTTCCTTTCCGCCTGCCATAGGCCCTCCACCTTCTCTCTTCTAGGAGTTCTCTTGTGCTGCCTCCCTTCCCTGGAACTCCTTTCCACATGCCATAGGCCCTTCACCTTCTCTATTCTAGGAGTTCTCTTGTGCTGCCTCCCTTCTCTGAAATTCCTTTCCTCATGCCATAGGCCCTTCATGTTCTCTCTTCTAGAAGTTCTCTTGTGCTGCCTCCCTTCCCTGGAACTCCTTTCCGCATGCCATAGGCCCTTCACCCTTCTAGGAGTTCTCTTGTGCTGCCTCCCTTCTCTGAAATTCCTTTCCTCATGCCATAGGCCCTTCATGTTCTCTCTTCTAGAAGTTCTCTTGTGCTGCCTCCCTTCCCTGGAACTCCTTTCCGCATGCCATAGGCCCTTCACCCTTCTAGAAGTTCTCTTGTGCTGCCTTCCTTCTCTGAAATTCCTTTCCTCATGCCATAGGCCCTTCACGTTCTCTCTCTTCTAGAAGTTCTCTTGTGTTGCCTCCCTTCCCTGGAACTCCTTTCCATATGCATTCAGAAACCCTCCCTCCTAGCCTTTCAAGTGTTTGCATAGCCAAAACGTCTCTGTTTGGTTTTGTGGATGAAGTAGCAAAGGGTTCTGCCCATCGCGATTTTCTTTTTATGCTGTTTGTGTCCCATCGGGGAGATTTCCCATCTCTTCCTATGCCACAGACCCAACAAGACAATATGGACCACCACCCAGAGGACCATAATGTATAATACTTTCCCTCCTCCCTGATCCATTCCTCTTTAATCTAGCTCATCTTCATGCCTGCTGCGGCTACACTCATTCCTATGGGTAAGCCAGGGATGGACAAATTCATATACGATTCAGGAGCCATTCTATCTCCAAAGTTAGGCGCCAGCTATCACTTTTTAGGAGCGTTGGCGACCTGGCTCCTGAGACTTGCCCAGCCTTGGGGAAAGCCATACACATGGCGGCCTCCATTGGTCCCTCTGAGTATGACTTACCCATAGGAATGAATGGGGCTGCTTGCACAGCATTAGGAAAAGTGAGCCGGTACCATGTGACCATGCCAGAGGAAAGCTCATGGGATCGGGGTGTAGGGCGAGTATAATCCCGAGTGGGTTGCATTGGGGGTTTGGGGCTTCGCTAAAGGTGACATTGTCCTTTAACTCACCCTGAAGACTTATAAAAAACATATATAATGCAGATTAAAGTCGCGTCTCTCTTTCCCCCGACTTTTCCTTGACTTTTCCTTGACTTTTCCTTGACTTTTCCTTGACTCTTCCTTGACTTTTGCTTGACTCTTCCTTGACTTTTGCTTGACTCTTCCTTGACTCCTCCCATTAGTACATAGATATCGCCAACATAACGTCTGCTACCAAAGCTCCCTTCCCCTTGAATCTTTCCCTTTCCTCTTTAGATTGTAAGCTCTTTTGCACATAGTTCTAGTGATTCTTGTACTTTCTATAATCCTGTCGTAGCTATCATTATATACACCGTAGCCTAGAACATCCTCATGGGTCCGGTACGATGGTGGGTCTGGGAGGCTTCGCTGTGTATATTTTCATATACAGGTCATATCTGGACTTGTCCCTCCCGGTTAGAAGGAAATACTTTTCCTCCTGCGTTGGCTTTGCACAATGTCTTTGTCATGCAGCCGCACGTTGTGTTCTTTTCACGCGTCGCTCACAGCGGATGGACGGGCTGCTATTTTATAACGTCAGAGTATTATTTATAGCTCACCTCGTCGTGTCACTGACTCTCGCTCTGACCTCATCAGGCAGAAATAATACTACCGGCAGAACATCAATATTGTCCTTGTCACAGCTCCGCACCCCGCTGTGACACCCTGCCTGGAAAAAGGGGAGTCGTTGTGTAATTGGCACTGGGCTGCTCGGCCATCTTGTGACTCAGCGGCGGCCATGTGTAAGAGAGCCAGTAAAGTGATTTCCTCTTGTGGGAGAACTCGCTCGGTGTGTGCGAGAACTTGCCAGGAGCTAGCTGCGGAATGTATTTGCGTGTTTCCTGCAACCTGAGCTTGTTGTGTACGGGTCGGTTTGGATCATTGCCACAGGCGCTTGTTCTCAGGAAGCCACCGCTGATATGGAACAAAGGGGATCAACGTCTCATTGATGACAGCGGGATCTCCGAATGTAGAGGGGCTTCAGTTATAATGATTATATATTGTAATCAAAGGAAACCCCTTTTCCCGCCATGTCGGCCCCCTTTTACCCATCCTAACTACGATCTGTTGGTTGGTCTATGTAAAGCTGGAGTGAGGAAGTGTTAAAGGCCCTGTGAGGTTTGTATTGCTGTGTATGTCCGTTCTCTGAGAAGATTCACCCGTTGTCACCGGTAGAGAAGGTGATAGGAAATGCCAAGGTTTGGAGCTGACACAGGAACAGGAAGTGAGGGGGAATCTTCCACTGGGGACAACTGTCTAAGACAAGGGTAGGAAACCTCGGCACTCCAGCTGTGGCGACACTACAAGTCCCATGAGGCATTGCACGGCTCTGACAGCCACAGGCATGACTCACAGAGGTATGATGGGAGTATTGTTGTTTCACCAAAGCTAGCGTGCCGAGGTGGCCTATCCCTGCTCTTAGAGGACATATCCCCTTGCTTTGCACAGATTTCCTCTGGCTTCCTGTTGCATCTCCAGGAAAATTGGACAAAGGCAGCAAAAAAAAATAAAACACTGGCTTTTAAAGTATTTGGCCGAAATTTGAGCTGTTTGTGGCCCTGCCCGCTCAACCAAACTTCATTATTCTGTTGACTTTTGTCGAAAGGAGCCGGATGGAGAATTCCCAAATGAACAGTGAGCACAGCCAATCAGCTGGCGGTGTGACTGAAGTCCGCCAATGGACACTTTGGGTGC
>NW_017306505.1:1412695-1413774 GCF_000935625.1 Nanorana parkeri | reverse complement strand
TTCTCCATTGCCGGCCCCCCCCCCCATTGTTACAGCGTCCTGTTACATGGACAAAGTACATGCCGAGTAATCTGTGAATGATCTTATCATTGTGTTACTTTATTAGGAACGTTGTGTCTATGTCACGGGGAACACGGGCCGGACATTTTCCATCCTCTTATCTCAACTGCTGATTAAAGCCAACAGGATCTCTGCTGTCCTGATTGGCAGTCATAGACCATGTGATCAAGGCTGCCTATGGTGGGAGTTGGGGAGCAGCAGTACAAGCAGTACAGTCATGGCAGCAAAGAGATGCACCACACCTCACCTAATAATGTCATATGTGACCTGCTGAGTCATGTGACCTGCTGAGTCATGTGACGTGTGAAAGCCTTTCCCAAGAGATCACCCTTACTTGATTTTTACTTGGAAGTTTAATCTGTTTATAGTTTGTATGATGCTGGACGTCCTCCAGACAGGAAGTGAGGAGTGCTCTATAGGATGTGCTGCAGCTTCTAATGTACATTGCAGCTTGAAGGGGAGGACGGAGGTCAGATAGAAGACTGAGGGGAAGGACGGAGGTCAGATAGAATACTGAGGGGAAGGACGGAGGTCAGATAGAAGACTGAAGGGGAGGACGGAGGTCAGATAGAAGACTGAGGGGAAGGACGGAGGTCAGATAGAAGACTGAGGGGAAGGACGGAGGTCAGATAGAAGACTGAAGGGGAGGGCGGAGGTCAGATAGAAGACTGAGGGGAAGGCCGGAGGTCAGATAGAAGACTGAAGGGAGGCCGGAGGTCAGATAGAAGACTGAAGGGAGGACGGAGGTCAGATAGAAGACTGAAGGGAGGACGGAGGTCAGATAGAAGGCTGAAGGGAAGGACGGAGGTCAGATAGAAGACTGAAGGGGAGGACGGAGGTCAGATAGAAGACTGAAGGGAAGGACGGAGGTCAGATAGAAGACTGAAGGGGAGGACGGAGGTCAGATAGAAGACTGAGGGGAGGGACGGAGGTCGGATGGAAGATTGAGGGGAAGGACGGAGGTCAGATTGAAGACTGAATGGGAGGGAAGAGGTCATATGGAAGCCTTAGTGGAAATC